>NW_015514833.1:21770-22354 GCF_001515645.1 Sinocyclocheilus grahami | reverse complement strand
GCTCAGTCTGCGTGGAAACCCTCTTGTTGTGCGCTTCATCAAGGATATGACCTACGACCCTCCATCCCTGATGGAGCTGGCAGGACGCACCATCAAGTCCCAGAACCTCCCGTTCAGCTCGTGTGACCTACCGTCCAATCTGATCCATTATTTAAACCTGGCTAGCGAATGTCCCAACCCAAAGTGTGCAGGTAGGGGAGGACAATAAGGCTGTATAATCTGTGAAAAAGAGACATATTTAGGATAACAGTAAAAAATTATCTATATCCTGTGAGGATAACCTTGCTTTAGACAGCATCATGCATTAATTAAAGGAATATTCTGGGTTCAGTACCAGTTACCTCAACTAATGAGATTTGTGGTATAGTGTTGATTACTTCATCTTGTCCCTCATTCATCAAAAAAGGACAACAATTGGTGTTACACTGTTACAGCTTGAGGCTGTCTACACTGGACGCTTAAAAGCAGACGTTCCAAATCCATTAGTCCTGTTGTCGGAAGTAGCGCAAGTGCTTGGAGTGCATGTGAAACAAAGCTGTGAAAATGTATATAACTTTACACAGAAAAGATTAGTATACTATGAC
>NW_015514833.1:19169-20080 GCF_001515645.1 Sinocyclocheilus grahami | reverse complement strand
GTATTTTGTCTTATTTTCAGAAGTTTGGCTACAGCGATTAGGTTTCAGATCAGTATTAAATGGTTTACTGTCTCTAAAAGAGCTGATAATGGCCTTATAGCTAATAAAACTGATATTATACTGCTCGATGATAACTTATCTCTTGCGTGTGTGTTTCTTCTGAGCACAGTTATTATTTGAGTCAGTCTGACTATTTGATCATATGGTGATGATTATTTTAATGGTATTGCATAATGTGTATGGCTTTGAGAGTTTTGGGTCAGTGAGTTCATATCAATATCTGACAGCTGCATTTATGGCCAAATTCTATGCACTCTTCTCCCATCAGATGCAGCAATGCAAATGCCAGTCTTTTAGCACTGTTTACGATCTTACAGTGACCTGACACAGATTGCGACACCTCTGCTGAGACGAGGAGGAAACTTTTTTTTTTTTTTTTACAAAGGAATCTCAAAGGTAGGATGAGTCAGCACTTCTCCCTCAGCTTTGCAGGTCTGACTGAGCACAAAACACATAAACGGGTTTAGAGAATTGAAATAAGAAAAAGAGTTCGTTTCTAGAACCACCCTGCTGTAAAGAAAAAAAAAGGTCTGATAGCTGGTTTTAAAGGGGGTTTGGGCACTGGCTTGGCCAGATTGTGGGACAGATAGCTTAAACCAGCAAGCTTGTCAGAAAGAAAGATCTCTAGCCCATATTTCAAGACTCTTGTGGATGGTAAACACTAAAAAGGAGAAACAATCTGAAAATGTAATCTTACTTCACAGTGTTTTAAAAGACCCAAGTGGAATGCTCCGTAAACTCCAGAGGATCATACATATTCCTTTAAGGTTCTTTTATTAGATCAGGTAAGGCCCTGTTACGCAACGTTCCCTGGTGGTCTAGTGGTTAGGATTCGGCGCTCTCACCGCCGC
>NW_015514833.1:2121-2557 GCF_001515645.1 Sinocyclocheilus grahami | reverse complement strand
TGGTCAATTTGTAGGAGTATGTTAGCATACTGTATAGCTAAGCCTTAAAGCTAACACAAATTAAAAGCTACAAAACTTTGATTTTAATGTCATGGGTCTTCAACTTCTGACCTCTGTTATGTGATGCTACAGTCTAGAGATGCTGTATTTGGGAGGAAACCTCATCTCCTCCATCCCACCTGAGGTGGCTAACCTCATCAGTCTGAGATACCTGGTTCTATGTGACAATCGCATCCAAAGCATTCCGCCCCAGCTCAACAAGTGAGATCTTTTGTTTCTTACTGTATGTTGTACAGTCAGAGAAGTTATGTGATTTTTTTTAATGGTATCATCTGATTTCTGTCCTTGCAGACTACACTCCCTGCTCTCTCTCAGTCTCCACAACAACCTGCTGACCTTCCTCCCTCGTGAGATCCTCAGCCTCGTCCATTTGCAG
>NW_015514833.1:0-256 GCF_001515645.1 Sinocyclocheilus grahami | reverse complement strand
ATTCGCCTTTTGTGTTCCATGGAGAACAAAAGCAAACTGGTTTGAAATGTCATGAGGGTGAGTAAATAACTGAACTATTCCTACTAATGTTGCTGATAAGGCATCTTGCCTAAAACAGTATTTCGAGTAGGTCAGCTTCACACAGACCAATCCTACATGCAATCAGAGAACAAACTGACCGCTTTGCACTTCTGGAAAATGTGATCAATACGTGAACAGTTACTCTTTGACCTCTTCTTTGTATTGACTGTTAATC
>NW_015514832.1:4609-5666 GCF_001515645.1 Sinocyclocheilus grahami | reverse complement strand
GAAACAGTGTAAGATTTGGCTGTCTAAACCTTTGCTGAGAAAGAAATGTACAGACTGGATATAAACACCCCTAAGACTGGATATAAACACCCCTAAATGTAAATAAAGACATCAGCATAGCCTAAAGCACACTATTTTCCACTGTGCTTTAAGTAAAGTCAACAAAGAGTCCAAATGTAATTTGAGCCACTTTTGGGCTGGTAGTGCATTATGGGAAAGGAGAATCGACACACATTCAGACATTAGGAACATTACAGATCTATATATCAGCAAACGTCAAAGCAATACACTTGTGGACAAACAAGCAACTGAAAACTATAGAGGCACTGAAGACTATAAAGAGCGATATTATGCCTAAAATGGTTAGCTAGTTTTAACTAGTCAGCTAGCTTCCAGCTAGTCCAGCTTTGTCTAATTAAAGACCAGCTTGGCCAGGTTGAGAGATCAACTATGACTAGCAAACCATCTTAGATTGGTTAAGATTTTTTAAACCAGCCAAGATTAACAAACCACCTTAAGACATCTGTTTTTCTGCTAAGTTTAATATACATACTGCAAAATTAGTATGTGTAGTAGTATGCTATTTCGAGGACAGTCACTTCATCCCCTGGACAGGACGAGCCGGTTTAGAGTGTCTGAAATGCCCTTTTCTGACTGTTGAACACTGAATGTGCCATTCCATTCGTCCCTTACAGTGGTTTCCCTCCTTCCCATATCCATTCTCAGCAATACTGAGCCAGCTAACCTTCCCAGAGACCAGCCGTCCTTGCCGTCATGCCACTTGGCAAGAGCTGAGTGTGAATTAGACATGACAGGGTCACTGCCACCCAGAGTCTTACCCCTCAAGAGAGAAGAGTCAGACTACAGAATACAATTGGACACAAACATAAACACAAATGTCAATTTGTCCATCAATGAGTTGTCGCTTCCTGTTGTTTCTATATATTCATAATGTTTTGATGCAGAATACCAGCCACAATAGTACAAAAGCCATCGGTTATGTCTTTAAGACGAGGTTCTGTACCTGCCAACACAAATCTGTTAACATAATGTTAAT
>NW_015514832.1:2292-3780 GCF_001515645.1 Sinocyclocheilus grahami | reverse complement strand
AGTAAATAACTATGGAGAAGTTGTGCTTAAATATATCACTGAATTCAAATGTAATGGTCTCTTCTTCAGTCTGCATGTATTTCAAACCAGACCACATAATATATTTGGCACTAATTGAATTTCCCCTCAAATTTGGCAGCACTGCTGTATTAGCTCACTGTGATCAATACAAAGATGTCTGCACTACCAAAAAAATAAAATCATTTTACTGTCTTCATTTCAAATTACATCATGCAGGAACATTAAAGTAAATTGTAGATAGATCCTGTTTCATAATTTATTGTTTCATAGACAGTAATTACTGTCAGACGACTTTGATGTGGTGAAAGCACTGCTCCTTCCCTTCCTGTTTCCCTTCCCTGCTAGCCGCCCATTCTATAATTATTCAAAGAATAACTGTGATTAATTTGATTAAACAGCGTACGCTATGAATTAAAAACAAAAAAATATACATTTTCAGTCAATTGGTTTGGTCTCACTGTAGTTCATTTTTGACCTCTGTGGTTAAAAGCCAATCTTCACTTCTTCTCCTTGAATAATATTACATCTTGTCTTTAAATAGGACATTTTTTTGCGGTATACCACAGTACCTAATCAACTCTGGTAGACCCTGTGAGTGTGTTCAAACAAAGCACATTTGGAAATCATTATGATTTAGCCGCTGAATGGAGCTAATGGATGGGAAACAGGATTTAGGGGGTTTATAGGGAGGCTGATGAACATACTCAGAGAAGTCAGTTCATTAGTCTTGGCTGAAAGCAGCAAGCACACTCGTGCAATAGTGTAGTGCTCACTGAGTGTGGTGTACCAAGCCAAACCAGAGAGTTTACACAACCTTAAAAGAGCAATCTACAGAGTGCTAAACACCACCTCTCTGAATTTTAAGCATGTTCTGATGATAGTAAAGACAACCGCAGTGTACACACACAGGAGGAGTTTTACTTAGAGCTTGAGGCGGGACAAAAGCCACATCTGAAGTGGGAATATAGCCTGTACCACGAAAAGGTGTATTTAAACTAAGGGATCAAGGTTTGGCTGGTTAGTACATGTGCTGGAAGTTGTCAAGGTTGTGCATGATGAAAGAACAGCACTTTTCTTGCTAATCAAAGCAGCAGTTAGCCCTGTGCTAAGCAACCAGCCTAAGCATTAAGCTAACCAAAGGCTAAATGAAAACAAAGAAAGGGAAATGTATAATTTGACAATTTTTATATTTGGTAATATAATGAGAAATGTGATTTAAAATAAAAAACACAGCAATGGTTGGCACCGATAGCCTGGTGGGTAGTGTGCCAACATATAGCACCGCTGTGCTTTGGGCTTGTGAACCTATCCTGCCAGCCTTCACATCCTGTCAAACAAATGTCCCATCAAAATAAAGACAAAAATGCCCAAAATAAATTCCATCAATTAAAATAATCTACTGTTTAAAGGTTTGGGGTCAGTAAGATATTTTAATGTTTTTGAAAGAAGTCTCTTATGCTCACCAAA
>NW_015514832.1:0-1059 GCF_001515645.1 Sinocyclocheilus grahami | reverse complement strand
AAATATCTCTAAAAACATCAGTATACACATGGCATACAGAAGTACTTCAAGTACTCAAAGAGCATAGCTAAGAAAACGAATGCAGCTTTGTAGATCATATTCTAAAGCTTCTATCTTTGAATATCCATCAAATCAAAGTAATATATATCAGAGACATTAAACGTAGGACTTGTTATTTCTGTACTATGTAATAGTCACCTAGCCCCAGTTTGGGTGATATCAGAGTATGCATTCTGCAGTATAGTTAGACTGCGTGGAGGTTGGGCACCCATGCATGAAGGATGGTTTGGACTTTGCTTGCGTGATCTTCTGCCCCATGGATTGGCTGCATGACTCTCTCCTCCCAGCTCAGTGAAAGCCTGCATGGTGAGCTGTCAAAGTTTATTACAGTCACACACTTCCACGATCAATAGACCCTCGTCCCGAGACATACAGGGAGAAGGAAGGATGGTGAGAGAGGAAGAGAAGGGCACAGAAAAAGGACACATGGGCCAGAGAGATAAAGGGTAGAGGATGTAGTGATAATTTGTTTGTGCCTCTTTTGCAGCATGCATTACAAGACATGCGATCTCTGAGTGTATAGAAATGCACAGTCATCCACAGTGTCAGAATTTCATAGAGACATATTAATGAACCATTAAGAACATCGTTCTAATATGCTGCAGACAAATCAACCGGTTAATGTTGGATCTGGCAAGGGAGCCCCTAAACGACTCTTTTAAAGAAAGGGCCTAGATTACACCCGATGCCATAAACGTAAGGACTAAATCTGCTCTGCATTTACGACAAAAACGGTAAGCTTTTGAAGCTTTTCTTTTCTACAAGCTCTGGCAGAGAGACAACCTTTCCTGCTTTCTAAGCCATGAAAAGGTCCAAGGGTGTGGCAAAGCTTCCACACGCCTTCATCTGGGGTTTTGTGTAGTTGCCAATCTGATACTGTTGGCAGACGACTGTGTCACTTATGAGACAGCAGGATTTGTGTGGCTATGAGGCAGATGGAGAGATTTAGAGAGCTGCTAAACAGGAAAATGAGCTGACAAAGCACACTGAAGTCAAGCC
>NW_015514831.1:4356-5667 GCF_001515645.1 Sinocyclocheilus grahami | reverse complement strand
AAACAGTTATTTGTTATTATCTCCCTGGATATTTATGATATTATAGCCTATTCGTTAAACCAATTTTGTCTGTGTTTATGTATGTGTTCTGCTCTCAGGTCATCAATTTTCCTTATTGTTAAAGAATCCTGATCAACCTGAAAATGCCAAATCTCTTAAAGTGGCGATAGTGGGTGCGCCTAATGCAGGGAAATCAACATTGACCAATCAACTGCTGGGTCGAAAGGTGATATTATACTAATGTTTGGAATAAAAATTAAGGTGAAATGTGTTTTTTCTCACCCAGAAATGTTATTTCTGCTATTTACTCAGCCTGTAAATAACAGGCTGTGTATAAAGTAACAGTGCAACATGTTTGAATGTACACATGTAAAAATGAGATTTGCATAGTCATGCATAATTAGGAGTAATGACAGAATTACATTTTTTGTGTGACCGATCCCTGTAAGAACTTGTGTCTGTAACCTTAAATGTTAATTCACAATTTTTATATAGTTGTTTGCTGTTTCTGAGAAAGTGCACACAACAAGATCACGTGCTGTTGGTGTCCTGACAGAGGATGACACACAAATCGTAAGTACCTCTTCTACCCCCATGTCTAGTCTGTTTAGGGAATGTTCCATGTTTGCATGGCATTTTTTCTCCTATTTATTTTTTCTATCAGATACTGTTGGATACCCCTGGTCTCACCACACCAATAAAGGCTAAAAGGTGACTATGTAATACAGCAGTTTCTTACAACATTAGGTGGTAACTGTAAGTTAACCATTTGTTGGTTGATTTCCCAGAAAAGTGTAGATACTGTGCTCTGCAATCTTGCGCTGATTGTTTGAACATCTCAACCAACCAGAAACAACAACATTTGTTTAACTAATGCCATGATTGTGGTAAAAATTCTCATACTCATAAACTAAACTTGATTTTGTTATATTTGTTTAACAGACATCACCTGGAGGAATCGCTGCTGGTGGATCCTTTTGAGTCAATAAAGGAAGCTGATCTAGGTAAATAAAAAAATCTTTGTTTTAGTTGTTCTTCTCTTATTTATTTCTTAATCTGTTCAAAAACAAAGACACAGCCAGCATCCAATAGAATCGCCATTGGCGTCGTGTGTGTTTATAATTAGAACTAACCATGAAAATGTACAAAAGGTCTATATCAACTTAGTTAGGAGAGCTCTTGGACAAACGAGAGCCTTGGAGTCAAAGAGGCTGAGAACCACTGTATTATGACTCTGTATTTTGTGCTGAATCTTCAATTTTTTTTCCATTTCTGCTATATATTTGCAGTGATGGTGCTAGTCGATATGTC
>NW_015514831.1:1974-3237 GCF_001515645.1 Sinocyclocheilus grahami | reverse complement strand
TGGAGTAATGACTGCTGAAAATTCAGCTTTGCCATCAGAGGAATATATAAATATAAAACAGTTATTTTAAATTTTAATAATATGTGTTTACTGTAATAATATTCTAATTATATTTGACTGTTTACTGTATTTTTGGTCAAATAAATATAGCCATATTCTGTTAGCTCTAAATTGGGAGTTTCTTCTCAAAACCTAATCATACATGCATCATCTTTTTGAATGATTCTATTACTCAAAGTATGTATTGTGACCTTTTTGTATTACTTATGTTTTCTGTAATGTTATTTGTTTTCATTATTATTCTGGTCTTTTTGTAGCAAATTGAAATCTGGAAGGAATCTGAAGATGGGGTACTCGACATATCCATCAAACTATATGTAAAGAAAGACACTCATATGGTGAGTTGGTTCGTTTGCCAAATTTATTTAGAGAGGCTAGTCTTCTGTGCTGCTGTTTTAACCATCAGGCGACTTTAGTTTTATGGTAGACAGTTTGTGGAATTGTTTTTAAGACAAAAGAGTGCTTTCTCACTACCTGAAGAAACAGTAACATTATTATGCTTCACTATAAATTGAAACCTTTGTTCTTTCTTGCAGAAAATGGTTATTGGTCCTGGAGGTCATTTGATAACCAGAATAACCCAGGAAGCTGAAAGTGACCTAATGAAGATTTTCTTGCGTGAAGTGCGTTTAAAAATCTCTGCAAAGTTGAAGAAGTGAGGTAGACTGTTTGAATGATGAAGGTCAGAGCCTGACACATGCAGAGGCAAGTAAGAGTGAAGAAATGGACATGAAGTCAAAATTGGCTGTATTTTGGGTTATACTGTCAGGTTGATCTCAACAGACCTCCCTCATTCCTGTAAAATGAAATGTAAGTATTTCAGGCACATACATGGGTTTATCATTTTCTCATTGAAATGATAATGTCATTTATCATTTCAATGAGACTATGATCGGTTGTATCACATATGCCTGTGCTGCTTACATATCTTGCTGCTTTTGATTCATAAAAATGTCTATATAATGATAAATGCCAAAAATCACATAGTTCTGCATTCATACATAGGTATACTTGTTTGCTCAGAGGGTAAGGTTCACTTTCACTCTTTTACTGGAAGGAAGGGTTTACCTTGTTTTTTATTATTCGTTGTCTTCAGTGTGGTCAGGCTGTTATCTGTGGTGCAGTCTTGCTGTTTAACTGAATATCTTGCGTAATAACATTACACTGACCTGAAATCACTCAACTGTAAGCAGAGTGGGCTGC
>NW_015514831.1:0-1259 GCF_001515645.1 Sinocyclocheilus grahami | reverse complement strand
TATATATATATATATATATATATATATATATATATAAAATGTAATTCTTTTTGTAAAACTATAAAACATAAATAATGTAAAAAGCCATTTAAAGTTCCACTGCCTAGACCCTAGAGGGTTAGATAACCTTTGGAATGGAAAGTGCAGTTAATCTGCTGCTAAAGTGAGTTTCAAAATGGTGACAAGATGCACTTATTTCCCTTTTTGCAGGAGAACTCCATGAAGAATTATATGCTTATACCTCTAGCTGGCCTAAAGCAATGATATGTCCCTGGTTCTTTCTCTATATCCTTATACTGGCCATTACTCTTATTCCATTGTCTGTATCAGTTAATTGTAAGTTCATTAAAGTTAAAGCAAAGATTCTTATTAATCAGGTGTTTGGCTCCTAAAAGCACAAGTATTTTACCAACCGCAGATGCTGCCTTTCTCTGTAAAATGATAGTTAAAAGTAGATTCTGTAAAAAATAATTGCAAATAATGAAACAAAACAAGAAAAATAGTTCATTTCAATTATTTTATTTAAATTACACACAATGGCAGTCTCATATAACACATTAAAGGCTATAAAGTTGTATAGAATACAAATAATTCAGAATTTCAAATCTGCTTAACATCGGTCTTTCTGGTATTTTTGTCCATCCGTTCACTCGTCTGATTTTGACTGCGCCATCTGTTGCTCTGAAGTTCCATCATATCCAGATGATTTTTGAGAGAAGGCAGCAGAACCCTTACCATTACTAAACTCAGTAATGGTAACGGTTTCACCGCCACTCTCTGTCACAATGTTTGCGGGTCCGCAGGAAACAGTTGGAGGCGTGTTGACCCCCTCGATAGTACATCATCTATACTGTAGTGTCCCAATAATGAACTTACAGTATACAATGATATCCTGTCTAGAGGTCAAGACTTATGAAACGCCTTCACTTTGGAAATCCACTGAACATTCACATCTACTATTTTGTAACATTTTCTGTGATCTAGAACATTGTCAGCCTATTTTTAAAGAACTAAAATTATATTTGACTTGTCAATGTTTCAAATGTTCCAAAGCAATTTCCAGAAACTGTAGTTTTCCAGATCTGTTGCATCATTATCAATTCAGCGTGGTCTAAATTGTTAGATTAATTTATGTTTCCAAAAGGTTTTCCTGTAGAAACTCTTCCCAACTCTTCAGATGATCACACCTGTGGAAGATCCCTCACATGGGACTTTTCATCTAAAAGGAAGAGCAGCTGCCATCCTGTAGTTCATAGTCA
>NW_015514830.1:1917-5668 GCF_001515645.1 Sinocyclocheilus grahami | reverse complement strand
TATATATATATATAAAATTATTATTATTATTATTTTTTTATATATTACAGTTTTTTTTGGCCCTATATGACAATAGAAATATGTAGCTTTTTTAGTTTTATAACAGCAAACAATGAAGGTCACATGCAACACGATTTGAAATGGAAAAAATTCTGTTATTTATTTACTCACCCTCATGTCATTCCAAACTCGTATAACTTTCTTTCTGGATCACAAAATATTTTTTGATGCCCCTTTTCCCCCCATTGAAAAGGTCCAGTGTTATTTTGAATCCCATTGGCTTTCATTGTATGAATAAAAGCAGTTGCAACATTCTTCAAAATATCTTATTTTTTGTTCCCCTGAAGAAAAAGAAAGGTTTATAACAACATGAGGGTAAGTAAATAATGACAGAACTTTAATTTTTGAATGAACCGTCACTTTAAGGAACAGGAATGCCTTATTGGAATTTGATCCAGAATCACTCAATTTATTATGATTCTCATCTCCAGTCTTTTAAAATCTAATTTCATTTTAGAGATGCCTAACAACATTGCTATAAAGTGCAAAGCTAACAAACACAAGTCTCAAAATTGTAGTGCCAACAGCTGTTTTGCCTGCTGAGCGATCAATCAAAACTTCTGGCTGACCTCGGGTCAATCTTAAGATTAGCTCTTGCTTTGCCCTCAGCGGTGTGACCATCATGCCCGACTAATCAGCGCAGGAGGTGTCTTAAATTAGGATTCAATGAGAAGTGCAATGTTGTACTCGATATGCATGTGATGATAAAGGTAATAATAATAGCATGGCTATAATAAAATTTCAGTGGCGGACCACATCAAGGCCTGTAATAGCCTAGCAGACGCTCTATGGTTTCCTAATGACCGGGGCTTTCTCACTCAAAACAAATATTGGGTTTTAGCACTGTGACTGCCAAATGCCATGTATTAGGATTCCAATAATGTTGGTAAACTTTAATTAACATGGCACACAGGCTGTGCTCCTTTTTTGCCCTTTGTTTATTTCTCTAGTGTGTGTGTGTGTGTGTGTTTTCCTGATTTTAAGAGACAAAAACTGGAAAAGGGTTAGAAAAACAAACTAAGGAGAGAATAATATGGTGAGTCATAACATTTCACCAAAGTTTACACCCCAAAAAAATTGTTCTTGTTAGAACAGAACAATTCATACAAAAAACACAAAAGTAATTCATAATGACATAAACTTTTTTTCTCATTCAAAGCTAGCATTTGGATTCAAATATAGAGCACAAGTTGACCAAGTTTATGATACTTCATGCTGCTTTTCTTTTATTTGTTATTTCATGGAAAAGAGCAGCCTTCGCAGTTGTCAGAATCTCTTCTTTTGTGTTTCACAAGTCATACAGGTTTTTAGCGACATGAGTGATTAAATCCTTTTATAATTAGAGTATGGGGATTGTTACAATGTTTTATCAAGTTTATTTTCACATTCCTTTGACATCTAAATCTAATCATCTCAGATTATTCAAGTATTGATGTGCTTTTAAAGTGCTGTCTTATTCTTGTCTTTTCGTCTGAGGAAACTATTGATTTCCACTCCTCTTCGTCTCCTCTGTTTTCCACCTTTGTACCTTTAGGTCTGTCTCTTTCAGTGTATGTTTCATTGCACAGGGACCAATTGATGTTTTGTGGGATTTCAGGCCATCTTTTTTTGGATTCAGGCCATTGTGGCGACCTGTGTGCTTTTGCTGTGCATTGGAGAATTGAGAACTCTAACAGGTTTAGGTGGATTTTAGAGCAGTATGTATGGCATTGCACTTGGCTCATTTGTTTGTAGAAAATTGCATGATTTGCCTCGGCAATTGTCATCACAGCCTCATCACAAGCTTAAATTCTGTGACTTGGACTGCTTAGAGCTCAGTGTCTATAATCCTTAGATTAGGTTGGCTTAACTTTCCTGCCATTTGGATTACTTGTATATTTGTGTGGAACGCTGTTTTTCTGTTCGACTTGAATTTGTCGAGATCTACCCAGTGTAATTTTGCCCTTTCCAAGTTCATCATAATGATAAAACAAATTCCTGACAAGGTGCTTTGAGGTCTCTCAGGAACATGGCGGGTCCCTGTGAGAACTTTCTCTTAAACCAGTTTCTCGGTGTATTTATGTAGACAATGCATAATGTCCATGATGGCGGTGAGGAGGAGGAGGAGGAGGCGGCTGTCACGTGCCTGTCACTGTGCTTGTCTGACCTTGTGTGCTTGTGACAGACAAGCTCAGTGTAGTCCTGGAGCACATTAGTACAGTGCTTAGAATAGAAATGAGGAACACATTTATCTTTTATTTTTATTTTTTACTTCAGATATAACATCAACGAGCCATTTGTCTCTTTTTCATTTGTGTTTTTGTCATGAACTTTCCGTTAACCCAAAATTAAATTGAGCTATTGACTTATCCTTATGTTGTTCCAAACTCATTCTGTTATTTTCTTTTTGTCAGAGCAAAGGAGATTTTAAAAAGATTTAAAAATGTATACAGTGACAGTTTATAGTAACCACAGGCTTTTAAAGCCTTACAATATCTTGAATTGTATAATGATATAACTGATTCATATAATTGTAAAATTTGGGATGATGTTGCATTCTGGCTGATAGACACTACTGTTTTTGAAAGAAGTGTCTGCATTTACGTCATAAAAAACTGTAGCATTTGTGAAAAGATATTACAATTTCTGTTTTACAACTAAAAAGATACAACTGTTTTCTGGTTTTAAATATTTTAAAATGTAGTTTAAAAGCTGAATTTTCAGCAGCCATTACTCATGTCTTCAGTGACACATGATCCTTCACAAATCATTCTAATATGCTAATTTGATGCTCAAGAAACATTGATTATTCTTATTGATATTAACTGCACTCCTTATTTTTGTGGACATTTTTTCCCAAAATTCTTTGAAGCGTAGAAAGACCGCATGCAGCATTTGTTTGAAATCTTTTATGTCTTTACTGTCACGTTTGATCAATTTAATACAATTCATTTCTTTCTGTTTATTTATTTACTCATCCCAAACATTTGGAAGGTGGTGTAAAACAATAATTTATTTTCATTTTATGGCCAATATTAAACTTGTATACTATTTCGTCTATCTAAATGTGAAAATAAAACACACAAAATTCACTGCTACAAGTAAATTTAGGCATCATAACATTATAATGTGCACTTTTATGAACTGTCACCTTTGTGTTCCACTTTATTTACTCACTCTCATGCTGTAAAGTTTTAATGACAGAATTTTCATTTTTGGGTGAACATTTCCTTTAACTATTAGGCTTAAACAAATGGGTGAAAGAAACCGAACTCCAATTTTCTGTCTCACACACTGAAGCTTTTTGGGTCAGTGCGGTTTGTTTGGATCCTAGTTTGTTTTCCCTTGGCTTTCTGTTTGTGATCATTTGTATACAGCTGTCATATGTCCTGAGCCCAAAGGCATTAAGCCTATTGTACTATCGCTGAATATGTCTAATTCGCAGCTGTTTGTTTTAATGAGATAATTATTGTGCTATAATAGGCGAATGCATCTTTTGCCGTACTGAGGGCACTTTTCATAGTCTAGAATCACATGACTGACTCTGTGGCCTATTTGTAAATTTGCTCTTTCTTCAGGCTGACATGGTAATTTATCAGGGGCCCGGGGCCTCACACTGTTATGAATGATAAAGAAATAAACCATCCCTTAGTAGAAACTACACTCTAAAAAATGCTGGGCTAAAAAGGGACAAACCCAGCTATTGGGTTGT
>NW_015514830.1:0-549 GCF_001515645.1 Sinocyclocheilus grahami | reverse complement strand
TAAAGAAATACAGTTTTTCAAAATTAATAAATAACATTTAATTTAGTAATTTAAATTAAACATTTCAAATATTTTTAAATAATTAAAAACTGATTATAATAAATAAAAATATTAAAATAATATTTATATACATAAAAAACAACTTCTTGCAGTACAATAAATACAATGTTTTATTGAGAGAGAAAAAAGCTATGCTAAATATTTTTCACATAATATTTTAAAACATTTAAAATAAATAAGTAAACAAATACATACAATACATCTAACAGTACAGTACTACAGTGAATAAAACGGAAACTAATTTTTTAAATAATATTTTACACATTTATAATGTTAATTTTTCATAGTATAAATTGTTTTTTTTACATTAAAATATTTTTATATTTTTGGATGGTGGTCCCTTGCACAAGAAAGGATCCATGGCATCTAAAAGACTCCTGATGTAGGCAACCCTGAGAAGCCATGATGCACTATAGTATTAATTTAATAACACTGTTATATGTAAATCTTTAGCAAGTCCCAAAAATGAATATGCATTGTTCATACTTG
>NW_015514829.1:4252-5668 GCF_001515645.1 Sinocyclocheilus grahami | reverse complement strand
ATGTTGCCTAGTTGTTCTCCCTTCCGTGGAGAGAAGATAAAAAAAACTCTTTGGGTGGTGACACCAGTTATTAACGGCAGATCTAAAAGAAGTTGTATTTGAAATTAGAGTTTGTTTTTACCTGACTCTGTTGTGTTAATCGTGGACATCTCTGTTACTAGATGTTACAAGTCAGGAGAGTATAGCGAGAGCTGCATCTGAGGTGGAACAGCTCGTTCAAGAGGAGGGTCTCAACTGTCTCATCAACAATGCTGGAATTAATGTAGTTGCCAACCTTGAGACAGTCACTGCAGACAAGATGTTGGAAAACTTCCATACCAACTCTGTTGCCCCGTTGATGATCACCAAGGTTTCATTTTGCAAATTAAATCTACAAACAATATATGCACATATGTACGCTCATCACAGATGTCTAAACACTTACTGACTTACAGAACTTGTCATGCAGGCCATGCTCCCACTGCTGAAGCGAGCAGCTGCAAAAGAAATGGGGATGGGCATCCACAGAGCAGCAGTCATCAATATGACGTCTCTACTGGGTTCAGTTGAGCTCTACTGGGGTGATCGTGCCAACAGTTTCAAATGGTACCCCTACAGAACATCAAAGGTTTGTGATATTGTGTTCCTGGAGCTCAATGTCAAGATAAAAGTATCCCTGAGAAGGGACTAAGTAATATAAGTGTATACTCTGAAAGTTGATTTGGAAATGTTTATATTTATATATTTAATCCTTTTGTTGAAGCACCGTTTTCTATGGAAGCCCGTTTTCGCCACGGAAATAAAAAAATCTTTTTTTAAAAATGTATTGCGACTTTTTTCTCGCAATTTCTTAAAAAAATAATAATAATTGCGAGATATAAACTCAGAATTGCTAAATGTTAACTCAAAACTGCAAAATATAAACTCAGTTCTGTGAAGTAAAGTCTGAACTACGAGATATAAACATTTGAGAGAAAAATGTATTTATATCTTCATATCTTGCAATTCTCACTTTTTTCTCAGAATTATAAAAATCACAATTGCTTTTTTTTTTATTCTGCGGCAAAATCAGGCTTTCATTGCATTGTATTGAAGGCTATAATAGTATGTCTGTGAATATATCAGTTGAGATATTGAGTTGCATTTGCTTTATATCAGAGTGCACTGAACATGGTCACCAGATGCTTGGCAGTGGACCTGGAGGCAGATGGGATCCTGTGTATGGCTCTGCATCCAGGCTGGGTACGCACTGATATGGGTGGACCTGAAGTGAGTCTCATTCTTCTATTTGTTCTTTATCACAGCTACCTGCTAACCAAACCGTTACAAAACATAAAACGAGTGATAGACTCTTGTGGTTTGTTGATTGTTTTCTATTCAGGCACCATTGACCCCTGAGGAAAGCATATCCTGTGTGTTGTCTGTGATTGGGGGTTT
>NW_015514829.1:1785-3764 GCF_001515645.1 Sinocyclocheilus grahami | reverse complement strand
CTTATTGTTTTTATGCTTAAACCCTTTTTAGTCTTTGACCCATGTGTGTACGTATATTAACATGTTTAATAATCAACATTCTTGTTCATGGTTATTTTTATTTTTTTCCTGCTTATGAAATGCTATTTTAATATTTGGGATGGTGAATGTGACAGCAAACAGAGTGGATCATGATTAAATTATTGTGACATATTGGAATTGAAAGCATCGATAACATCATGCTTGGTAAATAATGAACTTTTCACCACTTTTTCTTGTTTAACTGCAGCAAACAGCCACAATTCTGAATGTTATTCACAAGTTAAGCTCTCCTTATAAATTACAGCAGGGTATGACAGTCCCTCAAGGACAAGAAAAACTACCTTTCATCCTATTTATCATTTATTTTATTATAGTTTTGTAAAGCGTAAAAAATGTGTTGTAGAAGGCATTTCATTGGAAAAGTTGTATTGACATTAAATTAGTTTGCTATTATTGTTAACTTTAAGTAATAAAACTGTATATGTATGAATAAAGCTGTATTTAGTAACATTTTGAATATTTTGATTTACTTTTCTAATAATTGTATTGTATCTTGGTGGCAGAGTGGTTATTTCTTTACTCAAATTTGAAGACATAACTGTTTTCTTATGCAGCCTTTCAAGTAAATAAACAGTTCAGCTTAGTTCATATTTTTATGTTTAGCTATATCTCATTGCACAGTGCAGTTATGTCAGTTACTGTTATAAATGACTGCATCATAACAATCATCTGTTTTTATTGCCGTATAGAATCATCTACAGTTTTTTTTTTGTGTGTGTGTAGAATATGACATTTCTATGAATATTATTTTGTTCTAAGGCAAATAGAGGTTCTCCTGTCTACAATACTGACACTCTTTTCCATAAGCAATTATCTAATCTCACAAGCTGTGGCTATTTGGATACAGGCAGTGATAAACTGGCCATTGAATTTGCACGGTGTAATAGTAAAGAAGCAGAAGAGAGCTAGAAGAAGAAGAGAGCAGTTCTACATTTGCCAGTGAATGCATCGTATCCATCTTGTTTCAGCTGTAGATTCATGAAGGCAGCACAGATAGCAGAAGAGAGCTAGAAGAAGAAGAGAGCAGTTCTACATTTGCCAGCTGTAGATTCATGAAGGCAGCACAGATGAAGCCTGTTTAATAAGACCTGAATGAACAAGTGATCAAACAGGTTTGCCCTTGTGTTTGCTGATCATCTGTCAGGTGATTGCTCTCAACTACGTCTGAATATGGATCCGCTCCGGTCGTAGTTTATTCCCAAAATGGAACTAATGGAGGAAAATTAAAGCTTGAAAAGGTAGGGTTTATGCCTTTGGTTCTTTTATTAGAGTTTTCCTTTTATAAAATAAACTTAGTACATCAAAACCTGCGAGAATCCACCCTTGTCTTTCCCTGAACAGTATCTTAAAATAGACAGACATATTACATAAAAAATACTTCATGAACTATGTATTTTATACTTTATATATTATGAACAATACTATATTACTAATAGTATATATTATATAAATCTGATTCTTGTCAGGTTAAATATGAATATCAACCAATATAAAGAAGCCCAAAAAAAGTAACTTTATGTCCTTCATTTCCAGGCCTGTCCATGGCAGAAAGACATGGTTTTCTTTGCCATTTTGGGTTTGTCCTTTAGAGAAATTCAACTGTCATTCTCAGAGGAATTGGAATATAGTATTTTGGGCATATCTGTTGTCCTTTTCCTCATAGCCCTCTGCCTTCTGATATGGCAGATTTACCGCCACTGTACACGGTTTCCTGTTTCACAAAGACCTGGTAAGTTACCATGCAAATGAACTGGTTGATTTTTATATTTGACCTAATATTACACAAGATTATATTATTAGAGACAGGTGTAGTTTTAGATAAGCATTTAGTATTTGTGGCTTAGATGCACAGTATTGTATGTATGACATTATTTATTATATCTACATTACTGTTCAAA
>NW_015514829.1:824-1745 GCF_001515645.1 Sinocyclocheilus grahami | reverse complement strand
TAGAATGATTTCTGAAGGATCATGTGACACTAAAGACTGGAATTTGTGATCAAATAAAATGCAGCCTTGATTAGAATAAGAGACTTCTTTTAAAAACATTTAAAAAATCTAATGCTAAAAAAAAATGCTAAAAAATAAAAATCACATGCTAATGGGGTTTATGCAAAATATCTATCAACATCTATTTGATTCTAGTGTATAATTTGTTAGCAGATGGCCTGTTGGCTAGGAGCGGAGGTTTTCAGTATGCTACACAAACAAATGACGCTAAGGTAAGATTCATTTACATAAGCCATCACTATCTTCATAACCTGGAATTCATCCATTTTGCACTGTGTTTGCTTGCTTAGTTTTTGCTTGCTTTGACCTAGATCAAACAAAATGGATGAAAAACAATGTTTCACAGATGGTTTGCTTTGGTTGCCAACCGCATGTGTGTATTTCTAAATATCCAATAACACTATGTGACTATGCTAGAAAATTAGACCTGATACACACTCTGTCCATCAGATGGAGGTTCATTATGAGGAACTGAGCCACCGCCTGTCCCCTGGCACCTCTTACACTAACCTGGGCAGTAGTTTAGATCTAGCAAGCATAGCAGATCTGGAAGAGGAGAACATCCAGGGATCTCTGCGCTTTTCACTGTTCTACGATCAGTTGCAGTCTAGACTGGTGGTGACGGTGCTGGATGCCCAGGATCTAGCCGTGCGAGACTCCAGTCACAGTGTGGACCCATTTGTTTGGGTGCGGTTGCTGTGGGCAGAAAGAGAGGATGAGGAGCAGAGTTCAATGCAGTGTGTTCTGGACGAATGGCAGACGCGTTTAGTGAAGAAGAGCTGCAGTCCTGTGTTTGGAGATCAGTTCTCTTGCACTCTGGCTGAAGAGGAAGTATCAAAAGTCACTGTTAGATTTGAGGTA
>NW_015514829.1:0-463 GCF_001515645.1 Sinocyclocheilus grahami | reverse complement strand
CAACATGTTTTATTTATATAGCGCCTTTCAAAAACCCAAGGATGCTTTACATAAAGTTGACAGATAACATGAACACAAATACAAATGATTTTCTGGTAAATGTAAGGCCACGAGTAGCTGAATTTTGAATTAGCTGCAAACGATCAAGGGCTTTGTTGGGTAGGCCATATAACAAGGAGTTACAATAGTCCAGGCGTGAAGTTATAAAAGCATGAATAACAGTTTCAGCATCTTTGAAATTTAGTGAGGGGTGTATATGGACAATATTGCGAAGATGGAAAAAAACAGGACTTGACAAGCTAGTTGATATGGGGTTCAAAGCATAGTGTGGAATCAAATAGTACACCAAGATTACGTATAGTGGGGGAGGGATGAACTATAGCTCCGTCAATGTTAATAGAGGAGTCAAGATGAGAGGAGACGAAGGATTTTGGGCCAACTAACTGAATCTCTGTTTTTTTTT
>NW_015514828.1:4156-5669 GCF_001515645.1 Sinocyclocheilus grahami | reverse complement strand
TTTATGTTTTTTTATGTGTATGACTCATCATAATAAAGTCAAGGCCTGTTTCCATGGCAACAAAACTGGTTTAGGACAGCGCTGTTGTCTTATGTCAACCAAACAATGACACTGACAGGAAGTTCTGCCCGTCCCGTTACAGGTATTCTGTTCCTGCTGAGGAAAAGACTAAGCTTGATAAAGTGGTGCACACACTGCTACAGGCCAACGGCACGCCGGGACTGGAAATGCTGGAGAAGAACATTATGGTAAGATATTGTAAATAAAAATAGTATGACCTTTTTGTGGAGTTGTATTTCATTGCATACACAGAACATAAACATGCATGTCTCTGCTTTTCTCCAGATTTCTCCAGAGGTGCTTTGTCGTGAGGGGATCAAGGTCCACCGCACGGTCCAGCAGAGCGGGCAGTTTGTGGTGGTGTTCCCCGGTGCATTCGTGTCCAGGGTGTGCTGTG
Organism: Sinocyclocheilus grahami; assembly: GCF_001515645.1. Lineage (NCBI taxonomy): Eukaryota > Metazoa > Chordata > Actinopteri > Cypriniformes > Cyprinidae > Sinocyclocheilus > Sinocyclocheilus grahami. Next base: position 5,212 of record NW_015514828.1, on the reverse strand, counting down.
GCTACAGTGTGTCTGAAACTGTGCACTTTGCCACGCCACAGTGGATGAACCTGGGCTACGAGGCTGCTAAGGTGAGTCTTTCACATTTCCACATCCGCCAGTTGGACCTATAGACATTTAGTAGGAGATGTTTAGAAGACGCTCCACATGTTTGCTCTTCTCTTGCAGGACCTGAAATGCAGGCACATAGCAAAACCCTTCTCTATGGAGAAGCTACTCTACCAGATCGCCACAGCCGAGGCCAAACGAGAAAACAGACTTGTGCTCAGTACAATCTCTTCTCTTCTCAAAGATCTCAGGTGAGCACTGGAAACCCACCCAATGATTAAATTCTCAGACACCACTGCTTTGGTTTTGGGGGCCCAATATCCTCGTCTTTGATGACTATTTTGACTCTTTAGGATTTTTTTCTTTTACAAAGCATCACTGCTGCCCAGAATTGAATTAACAACTGTTCCAAAAAATGTTTTATCTGGACCTGGGAAGGAAATCCTCTTGGTCCTCTAACTGGAATTGAATACCCCTGTCCTACAGGAACATAGAGATGAAGCAAAGGCAGGATCTGTATGAAGCAGGGCTGCTCTCCTCCGCACGCTACTGCACTCACGACAACAACCAATCACCCGCTGACACCAGGAAGAAACCGTGCAAGTGGCTGGCGCTGGAGTCATCCGAGAGACGCTGCCAAACGTGCCAGCACCTCTGCTACCTATCTATGGTGAGATTCAGCTCAGATGATACTGTACTGTAGATCTCAATATAGTATATACTTTACCAACAAAGTAAGGCTCTGTCCTAGTTGGAATGCTTATCCTGCGCTCTAACTGTATATACTTCTCGGGGGGTGGAAGTAAATACTATTAGATGTATAATAACTGGGACCTACAAGTGCATTTATACTTTTGGCTTGATAACACACAGATGCCATTTTCACTTATTATCTTAGGATACGTTATTATCTCACTTTTACATTCATATTAGTCCAACTCCCATATTAGCCCAAAAAGCATTTTTGAAAAATCTACCAGAAAAAAACAAAGTATGTCGTCCGGGCGC
>NW_015514828.1:0-477 GCF_001515645.1 Sinocyclocheilus grahami | reverse complement strand
AACGCCACCCGGCCGCCTATGTCAGCCAATCGATTTCCTCTCCCTCTCTTCATATCATTTGTGTCTTTTATCACCCACATAGCAGGGCAGAGTTTCCTGTGTTGAAAGGAGGCTGCCTTTTTTGCACTAGCGCACTAGTTTTATTCACCAGATGTTTGATAGCATTAAGAGACATGGTCCCAGGTGTGCATATCACTGACAGGTGTGAGTATGATGTTATCCTTTCTGCCTGAACCCTCTTCCTCTTCGTCTTCAGCCCCCTTGACTGCACACACATGCTCCTCCTGAACTGTGAGCCTTGGGACAAATGGGTGCTTCTCTCCTGGTTTTTCCAGGCCCCTTTCCTTTGAATGTTGGTGCTCGATGGAGCTGCCCGAGAACGTTTTGTTCTATTTGGTTTATGTTCATTGTTTCATTTGGGTTTTGTTTTGGTGTTTGCTTTGCTTTTTGTTTTGTTTTGTTTATTGTTTCATTTGG
>NW_015514827.1:4913-5669 GCF_001515645.1 Sinocyclocheilus grahami | reverse complement strand
CAGCTTAGCTTACAGACACTTTGCTTGACTGCAGAACAAGGCCACTCTACTGTGCTGCCATACTGAGACAGGTCTAATACACCACCCACATGCACAGCTAGCCAAAAGTCTTGGAGTTATATGACACAATAAATCTAATGAGAACAGTGAAACACAAATTACACTTCAATTCCAACAGGAAACTCCCAGCACTATTCACCTGTCAATCTCCCACTCAAACTCCTCTCCCTGTGTCCGAGGTTCTTCCTGCAGCCATGGCAGCTGTGGGAGAGAGAGGCCTCTGTGACTGGCATCTGTACTCCTGGCTCAAACTGCTAATTACCTAATTTTACTAGTAATTAGCTGATTAAAATAGGCATTTAAGACCAGTGTCAGGGCTTCCGGAAACCACACGTTATAGAGACAGGAAGACAGCTGCCGGCTGTAAAAGACACAGGAAAAGACTGATTGAAGCAGAGCTGAATGCCAGCAATGTGCTTTTTACGCATACAGAGTGGTAAGACCCGAGGTAATTGTCTGTTAAATTATCAAAATGGGACCCCACTGTGAGTCAGATGTCAAATAATTCAGGAAATACATACACGCCTCCTTCTCTGTTCTGTATCTATAAAGAGATGACAATTACAATAATGCTGCAAAATGCTGAACTGAAAGGGGTTTGCAAAAATGTTGCTATTCAGAATACTAACAAATCCCCCATAGAGGCGATAAATGAAGAAAATAGGAACAGGTGCTTTTAGGTTTTTGAATAACTCT
>NW_015514827.1:2252-4314 GCF_001515645.1 Sinocyclocheilus grahami | reverse complement strand
AATCCTGTGCTGTGTGCACCATAGCACCATAAAGAGTTGTACGCTTTCAAATTTCTGCAAGAATCTTCAACATCTAATTATATAAATTGTAAAAACAAAAATACATTAAGAAAACATTTAGGTGAAATGACTGTAATTTTGTATATGTCAATCAACAGTTACAATAGAAATCCATGGTAAATGTTCATATGTTCACACTGCTGTCTTAGTGTGATAAAATAATCTCAATCTCATCAAAATGACATCCTTCTAACATCAGCATTAATAGAGGCTCAGGCCAGATCCTCCACTTGGTCTGGTTATCACACCCTCCTCACCTCTCCATGTTATCCCCTGTCCTTCCACTGGTCACTCCTTCTCAAAAGGCCCCTGAGGTGCTGCTGTGCTAAACCAACCTTAACAAAGCCTCACACGCTGCCATGATAGAAGATGCTTAGAGCATTTATCTCCAAATCACAATTTTTAGGCATTTTTCAGCTGCTTCTGAATCCCAGCTGCCAGCTTGACCGATACGCTAAAGCCCCATAAGCTCTTGCCTCCAGCTGGACTCTACATTATGAATGATCTTGACTTCATGCTGCAGGGTTGCCTTGGAGATGAGAACAAATCTGCACTGGGCACACAGCGATATTCAAATGCTCCCTCTGAACCTGAAGCAGAAAAAGAGAACATATATTTTTTCTCTTGACACTCTCACATTCACGTGTTGCACTTGTATGAATTGGATGGAAAGTGAAAGGCACTTAATTGTTAAGATGAATAAACAAAGAACAGGAGGAAACATGTTGGCAGATTCCAGCACTGCTGCTTTCCATCAAACGAGAGTTCAGCCCAAAACTGTGGTAAAACACCATTGTTTAAACTGCAGAACAGTACTAAGAAAGATATTAGAGTGATAATTAATATAACACAGTGAATCTGAAGTGCTGGGTGAAAACGCTTGGTGTCAACGTACCACCAATCATATCAGAATATCAGAACTATACCACCTAGTTATCTATATTTACTCTACATGCGTTTAGCTCTGGGCAAACAGCAATCTCTTTGAGTGCAAACTTGTGAGTAACATACACATAACTCAATATTTTGTATTAAATATCAATTTTTCCTGTAGTTGAGATGAATCATGCTGCTGCAAGAGCCTCAAAAGTCCTTTGATAGGCATATTGCAGATATGAGCAAAAACCCTAAAACTCAATACATACACCATAGTAACATTTAGAGGTTTTGTAATCCAGTTTAAAAATCATTTTGCATTTATTATGACATCAATTTATTTATAATATAATAATGAAATATATTTAGCTAAAAAAACAACTAAAAAATTAAAAATAATAAATAATACAAAAATACAAATACAATTTCTCTTTCATTAAACTGATCAAAATTTACAGTAATATATAAATGTTACAAATGTTTATATCAAATAAATTATGTTATTTTGAACTTCTATTCATCAAATAACCCTGAAATAAAATGCATCATGGTTTAATATAAATAAATAAATAAAGCACCAACTACATTTTATCACTGATAATAAGACATGGTTTTAATATGGACCAAATCAGCGTATTAGAAAGATGTCTGAATTATCATGTGAAACTGAAGACTGGAGTGATGGCTGCTGAAAATTCAGCTTTTATTTTTCAAATATATTCAAATAGTAAAAAGCTCTTTTAAAGTGTAATATTATTTTATAATACTATTGATTTTACTGTATTTTTTATTAAATAAAAGCAGCCTGGCTTAGCATGAAAGATTTATTCGGTAATGCAAATTAGATATGAATTTGAACAATGTTTATATTTTTGTAAATTTCCAGGGTTGTGTTGTCTACAGCAGTTTGAAAACTACTGTTGTACACAGTCGATAATGGGATACTCTTTAGGGCACTCGTTCTCCTCCCTCAGGATAACACAATCCTGAACTCCAGCAATACACTGACAGACAGAAAGAGCAGAGAGAAGCCAGAGAAAGAGTATCTCAGAAACTGAACAGACTTACTCTACCAGGAAACACACCACTCCTGGGACATATACGCAAACAAAACACACACACACAC
>NW_015514827.1:0-635 GCF_001515645.1 Sinocyclocheilus grahami | reverse complement strand
CCCCCCCCCCCCCCCCCCCCCCCCTCTGTCAGACACCTTTAAAAGCTGATTAATTCCCCCCTCCGCAAGGTATGCAGGAGGAGAGCCTCATCAATCTTTCTCTGCCTTGACAGCGTTCAACTGTGCCACGCTTTCCCATGTTACAGGACTGAATGGACAGAGTCCTATTGATAACTCAATCATGTGAATGGAGACACTTGCCCCCATGAGGAAAGACTGTGGAATTCACCGGCTGATCGGCAATCCCCTGGCTGAGATCTGCAGAGCCAGGTTCAATGACAGTCCCTGAAGTCAAGAGAAAACACTCCGGATGGCACACTTGTCAGCCCTGTACACTTCTTTGCTTTCAATGCTGTAATAGGCTACAGCTGAGAGGGATTCCTCTCGAATCAGCCAGTCTTGAACCCTTTACAAGATCTGTCAATCAGACAACTTCTACATTTCCTGGACTGCAAGATACCATATGTGTGCAAAGTGTTTACTGTAGATTCATTAACAGCAGAGGCAATTTAGTCAAATGCCCAGGCGTTTTTAAGTAAAGCATGGAATTTGAGGACGACTTCCAGAGGATTCCATGCATGTGCGCGGTGTGTATGAGGAAATCATTTGTGCAGATAAACAACAAACTACTCAAG
>NW_015514826.1:5405-5669 GCF_001515645.1 Sinocyclocheilus grahami | reverse complement strand
AAACAGAGATTTTGACCAGGACATGGAGGCTGAAGGTGAAGTTCAGCTTCGAAAGCATTGCAACATAGCCCACTGGTAACTATTTTTTCAAATTGACAAATATTTGCTATTATTGCTAACTCCTGGCAACATGGCGCATGTATTAGAAAGCAAGCATCTTGGTGTTTACTGAGGACACACTCATTGAAAACTTTACGAGTTTCTGCCCTTACTTTTGCTCTTCTTGTGCTCTTTCTTTTCTCCCAGCCTCTCAATGTGAAGCTT
>NW_015514826.1:0-1169 GCF_001515645.1 Sinocyclocheilus grahami | reverse complement strand
TTTTTTTCACTTGATTGCTCTTTACTGGAAGCCAAAACATAACTCCTCTTAGCCCACTTCTTTTCAAATATCTCAAACTAACAGGTCTGATCTGATCTGCTGAACTCTATTCTGTGTGTGAACATGCAGCTGTTTCTCAAATTGGGCACTTTTGATCAGATATTCTCTCTCGTTCACACACGCTTTCTGCTTCTCTCTTGCAGACCCCACAGGAAAGAGAAATCACAAATGAGATCTCTCGAACATCTCCATTCTTTCTTCTAGACCACAGTCTCCAGTTAAAATGGGTGCTTCTCTTGAGGAGAGGTTCAACAGCGATCTTAACATTGCCTCAAACTATCTTCTGTTTTGACCAAGACAAGTCTGCAATTTTAGTATGAACTCAAACTCATTCTAATCAAAATCGAAATGATCTGAGCTACGCTATCCACAATATTAGTTTAGCTTCTGTTTGTTTCTCCAAAGAAATTTCAGGAGAAACATCTGATACAAAGTTGCTACTCAAAGAAACCCAAGTGAGATATATCCTGAGCAATAAAAGAGCAACCTCTGAGCAACATCAACACATTTTCCTCTGGTTCTGGCTTCTTTGGGGCCTCTTCTTCTCAGTTCTATCATTACTTCTCAGTTCTATCATCTATCATCTACCACACACTCACACACAAAGAGAGAAAGAGGGTCTCTTAAAAACTACTCAGTTTTTCACACACAATAACGCAGAACGCTCACACACGCACACACACGAAAAGACAGAACAGCACACCTAATCCAGCTCCCAAAGCACCTATCTAAGCTCCCTCTGTCTGTCTTTCTCCATGTGGACGCATGGTGCAGATGCACACGTCTCAGAATGCAACAGATCCGCTTCCTACAATGGAGGAAATGCTTCTGAAGCATAGAATCTGAATCCATTGGCTTACCCATACGCTGTTTATGAAAACAGGCATACTGTATATTGATATATGTATAGGATTGTTATAGATATATCTCTATATGTATGTGTTTTCACTGGAGGCTCTGAAGAAGTTCTCCTCAGAAAAAGAAAAAGTGACAGTGGATGACAGATGAATGAGGAAGACCAACAGATGGCAGGTAATATTTATTCTCCTCAGTTTTTTCGTCCCAGTGCATTCCCGTTTCTCCGTTCCCAGCCAGATTCCGTGTTCCAG
>NW_015514825.1:4134-5669 GCF_001515645.1 Sinocyclocheilus grahami | reverse complement strand
GTCTGTCTGTCTGTCTGTCTCTCTCTGTCTGTCTGTCTATCTATCCGTCTCTCTATCTATATCTGTCTGTCTGTCTGTCTCTCTATCTATCTATCTGTCTGTGTCTGTCTGTCTCTGTCTCTATCTATCTATCTATCTATCTCCATTTATGCTCATAGCAAAGTGTAAAAAATGTAAGGACATGCTACCAACTAACAGATGACTCTTAATGTTTTTAAAGGTCTAATGGGATTTAAGTAAGACTCATTTTTATTTAAGAGGCTGAACTTATGCCATAGTTAAGTAAAAAAAAAAAAAAAACAGTTTAATGCCATGCAGCAGCTCATTTGAAGAAAAAAAGAGAAACTGACATCTGAATGTGTGAGAATTCACAGCATCATCAGTCTGATAAAAACTATTATAACTATACACTGTGCATCAGAACTGACATATCTATACATATAATCTGAAATTGTACAACTGTAAACTGCACACTTGTAAATAACATATCTGTACATTCATTTAAACAATTACATTTTTATACTTCTACTTCTGTACATAGTGCATTATTACATTTTCTGTTTCTTAGTGTTATATTCCATCCTGTGTATGTCTGCACTATCCTGTATGTTTGCACGATGTCCATACTTTCTTCCACACTGAAGCTCTCCCTGTGTGTGTACACAAGTATACTCGGTAATAAAGCTCTTTCTGACTTCAGACTAATCTGGGTTCAGAGATGATCTCTGCTCTACTGCGGTCAAAATGACTGGGTTCTGAGAAACATGTTTCCAATCCACAACAGTGAGATCATTAAGCCTTTTGGGTTCATAGCAAATAGTTAAATAAAGTGATTAAAACTTTTAATCTAATTATTACACAGTGTCATTTAAACAATCTATTTAATCACACATCCAATTTGGCTGAGAAATGAACCCTAGAGATAATTTAAAGTCATTATTGTGTTAACCTGTTAACCCGCACCGGCCCGAAGGGCGTGTTTAGGCGTGTCTGTGCTTTTAATTACCTTTGTTTTAAAACAATATTCAATCAACTATCATAAACTATATATCATTTGACAGCTAAAACATTCAAGATCCATGTTCTGAGCTTGTTTTTAAATCAATACACCAGAGAGGAAAGGGTTAACATAAATGCTGAAGGACCGGCCATTTAAACATGTACAAAGTGAACGGCAGTACTTACGTTTCAATGCCTATAGTTGTGGTCAGCTCGGACTATTCCAAGAAACTCCAGCACACATTTCAAGGTAAGGGTCCACTCTTCAAAATGCATCCCACTTTTTAATCCAAAACAACGAAACAATAGGGGAAAAACTAAAGATCCTCCTTTGTTTACATGAGCGATTCGAGTTATAGTTCTTCTTCTTCTTCTGTGGATTTATTGGTGGGTCGCATACCAGCTTTTAAGGTGCATACCGCCTCCTCCTGTTCTGGAGTGTGAAGTGATTTCAGTATAGGTATATATTAGAATCAGAATCAGAATCAGACAGAGCTTTATTGCCAAGTATGTTTGCACATACAAGGAATTTGTTA
>NW_015514825.1:0-1282 GCF_001515645.1 Sinocyclocheilus grahami | reverse complement strand
GGAAAGATTTGCTTTATTAAAGACCCCGAGAATGATTAAAGCAGAGTCCGGGTGTTGTTGTTCTGTTTCTGTGATCAGATCAGCGAGTTCTGCGCGTCCTGAAGCGCTTGACCAGCACAGCAGCTCCGCCGACTACAACGTTCAGCAAAACGTCCGAATAAACGAAGTCCGGTAGAAGATTGTGTGGCATGTTCTGCCGAATGTTCAGCAGCTCATCCCTGGTAAAACTGATCGTGTTTGAGAAACAAAAAACAGGAAAAACTAACAAAAACAATTCAAACACTGGAGAGCCAAACACTGAGGCTGCCGTCTGCGGCGCCATCGCTGGTTGATGTCTATATGAATTCTATATGCTATTCTTAAGTCCACTATTCCTAATGAATTTTAAAATGGTCTTTATTATTTTACCACATCCTTGTTTTGTGTTTAATATGTTGCAGATTGAAAATTCATTGCATCCTAAATTCTGTCATTCTCTTTGTAGTTCATTCCTGTTCATGCCTAGGAGTAACAACACATGATCAACTGTGTCCTTTACTTGGCATGTTTCACATAATCCAGTACTGTGTTTTCCTATTATATGAAATGTAGAATTAAGTTTTGTATGACCCATCCTTAGTCTTGTTAAAATGACCTGATCTTCTCTACTTAAGTTCAGTATAATTTTGCTTTGACTTACCCTGTTTTGTATATTATAAAAATGTCTTCCTGTTTTACAGTCATTCCAATTCCCTTGCCATTTCCAATTGCAAGCTTCTTTAATTATACTTTTCCCCTCCATCCTGCTTAGTGAAACTGAAATAGTAGGAGTATTCAGATTAAGTGACTCTTTAGCCATTTTATCAGCTTTTTCATTTCCTGGTATTCGAGTTATAGTTGTCGATAGCGTCCATTTTCAAAGAAATATCGATTCCAGCTTTGAAATGGCAAAATGAGCCCTCCCCGTCTCTCTCCTTCAATCACAGGTGATGTTATAACCCAGAACATACAGGGAGTCGCTGACAGGCTTAGCGAGGTGCCAATCTAAGCGCCGCAGTTTTTGTCTGTTTTAAGCCAGCCAATGCCTAGCAAGCAAAGTTTTTATGGATGGAAGTGTTAGCCAACAACAAGGATGTTTACAGTGATTGACAGTTTGCACATTTGACGTAAGCAGGTTTGAAGAATATCCGTGCACAAAGTTAGTGTGTGTTCGTGCGCTCTCTTCTTTACGCACGTTGCTTACACAGAACGGTGTCGCGGCGCTACACGGAGTACTTATCGGCGAGCGGATTTTCTCCGAAGC
>NW_015514824.1:5300-5669 GCF_001515645.1 Sinocyclocheilus grahami | reverse complement strand
GGTACTTCATGGAGAGGTTTGAGAACCCCTGGTCTATAATATTAAAAATATATAAATTAATACTTTTATTCAACAAGGTTGCATTAAATGTGACAGTAAAGATATTTATACTTATTACAAATTATTTATATTTCAAATAAATGCTGATTTTTTTAAAACTTTGTATTCATCAGGTAATCCTGAAAAAGTTAAAGTATCACAGTTTCCACAAAAATATTACACAAAAACAGTTTTCAGTATTGATAATAATAAGAACCATTAGTAATAACTGATCACAAATAATAATTAAGCAGCAAAACAGCATATTAGAATAATTTCTGAAGAACCATGTGACACTGAAGACTGAAGTAATGATGCTGAAAATTCAGC
>NW_015514824.1:0-1362 GCF_001515645.1 Sinocyclocheilus grahami | reverse complement strand
GATTATCTGTAATCGGGGTGGACCAGAATTGTAAAGTAAAATTTTTCCTATTACTTTTGCAGTGGACATCAAGGTTCTGCAAAGTGCTCTGGCAGCCATTCGTCACGCTCGCTGGTTTGAGGAAAATGCTTCTCAGTCAACGTAGGGACACTTTCTCTTAATGGCTTTAATGAATTAAATGTGTTTTGTGGCTTACTTTGGTTTCTATCTTGACTCAGTGTTAAAGTTTTGATCCGCTTGCTGAAAGACCTGCGAGTCCGATTCTCTGGATTTGAGCCTCTCACGCCCTGGATTCTAGATCTGCTGGTGGGCATTATTTTTAGAGTCTAACTTCTATCTACTCTATTCTGCACAACACCAGTTGACTTGCCTGTAATGTTGCTCTCTTCACAGGGACACTCTGCTGTGATGAACAACCCCTCTAGGCAGCCCTTGCCACTCAACGTTGCTTACAGGTTTGTTTTGCTTGTGACAATGGGCTTCAAACGTCTTGTGGATTTTGAGGTATAATGAGCATGTGTGTTGCAGGCGCTGTCTTCAGATGCTAGCCGCAGGTCTTTTCCTGCCAGGCTCTGTCGGAATCACTGATCCTTGTGAAAGCGGAAACTTCCGTGTGCACACTGTCATGACCCTGGAGCAGCAGGTAATGCAGACTTCAGTCAGCAGGTAATGCATCAAATTTAGTGTTAAAAATACAGGTAATCTGATTGATTTGTTTCTGCAGGACATGGTGTGTTTCACAGCCCAAACACTGGTGAGGGTTCTCTCTCATGGAGGATACCGAAAGATCTTGGGCCTGGAAGGAGATGCTAGTTGTAAGTGTTTGAGGTTTATTCCAGATTCAATTAATTTATGTAGTTTCCTTCGAGTGTCAGTGTCGCTGAGGCTAATGTTTGTGATGCTTATCTGCAGATCTCACCACTGAGATGTCTACATGGGATGGAGTGATTGTCACCCCATCTGAAAAAGCTTATGAGAAACCCCCAGAGCGCAAGGAAGAGGAGGATGAGGCGTTGGAGGAAGGCGGAGAGGGGGAAGATGAAAGCATGGAGACCCAGGAGTAATGCAGTGGTCTCTGACGTTTTGGCTTGGTCATTTTATTTATGTTTGTTTTTATTAGAGATCTGCGTCTCATATCTATAAGTTTTACCCAGAGGTCCCCTGCATATCTACATTTGGGTTCTGTACATCAGTCTGCACTTCCTGGAGTTAAAGCCATGGTAGTAAACAGCGAAAAGCTATAACAAGGACCAAAAGGCAAGGGCTCATTATTCTATCTTCTAACCTCAGCTCATTCTGATATGGTTATGTCTAGGAAAAGGACTGAAAATCACTTTTAATTTGGTTTCATGTTTTTTTTTT
>NW_015514823.1:4331-5670 GCF_001515645.1 Sinocyclocheilus grahami | reverse complement strand
GTTTATCACCAGGAATTTCACTGTTAAACACGATTTGAAAAAAAAGTTGAAATGTGGCCCAATGGCTTCAACAACAGCATATATGAACAGCCTCGCAGCTCACAGAACATCTGTCTTTAAAGGTTTACAAGTTATCGTTAGAAATCTGTTGCCCTATGGAGAAAATGAATGGCATTTTTGCTTATGAAACCGACTGTTGCACTGTATTCAGCTTTGGGATGGATCTTTACAAATCTTGTTTCTTCTCTTCAGCTGAAGGGTTATCCTTGCGAAAAGATCCCTGATGAGGTGGACCACATCCTTCGGATCCTGAATTTGGAGGATAAGCGCCATGCACGATCCAAAACCCTCTCTGGTGGGATGAAGAGGAAGCTTTCCATCGGCATTGCTTTAATTGGAAACTCAAAGGTCAGGCAACACTTTGTATTTCACGGTACATTTTATGTTTAGCAGATGTTTTTATGTTGTGTTCTATTTCCATTTTGGTCCAGGTTAGTTTGTGCTAGTTAGCATGGCTATACTGGTTGTATCAATGAGATAAAGAATTGTAAACTGGTTTTCCATGAAGGTTTCCCATTAGCGTTAGCCACTCTAGTGCTAACCCAGCCCATGTGGTTTTGTTTATTTCCCTGTAGGTGGTGATGTTGGATGAGCCCACCTCAGGAATGGACCCCTCAGCCCGCCGGGCCATCTGGGACCTGCTGCAGGGCGAGAAGCGCGGCCGCACCATCCTGCTGACCACGCACTTCATGGACGAGGCCGACCTGCTGGGAGATCGGATCGCCATCATGGCTAGCGGAGAGCTACAATGCTGCGGCTCGCCGCTCTTCCTCAAGAACAAATACGGTGAGACCACCTCAAGATCATGAGAGGAGCAGAAAGATTATATTTTAAAGTGAATGATGTGGATGAGCGGAAGTTTTAGCTGACTTGTTTCATATTATTTATTAATGTTTTGAATTTTTTATTTTTATATTAGAACTGTTATATTTTATATTCAAAATGTATATTTTTTTGTACTTTTGTTAATTGATTTTTGTCATTTTTATTAGCTTTTTTCTATGTTTCTCTGTAGCTTAAATGTATTTTTATTTCTATTTTACTGCCATTTTTTCCATTATTTTTTTAATTTCAGCACCTCGACTTATTTCAGTTGCCAAGGCAATATTTATATTATTTTATTTATTTATTTTTTACTTTTTTTAAGCTTTAGTTTTTCATCTCAGTATTTATTGATTATATTTATTATTAATTATTTAGTTTATTTCAGATATATTTCATTTAACATAATTCAGTTTTATATACATACATTTTATGCGCACACACACACACACACACA
>NW_015514823.1:2611-2827 GCF_001515645.1 Sinocyclocheilus grahami | reverse complement strand
TATTTGAAAAAGAACTCTGATCAAAATTAGAGAACACTTACAGATGCCTCCAAGTTATTGGCGTTAATCAGGCACCTGGTGCTAATTTCATTAATTATATAACAACCCCTAATTAACTGGAAACATTCCTCTAATTTTCACTGAGATTGCAAGACGGCGGGCCGCTCTAAGGTGACTGAAAGCCTGTGACAGGAGGCGGTCCAGATGAAGGCCAAA
>NW_015514823.1:0-478 GCF_001515645.1 Sinocyclocheilus grahami | reverse complement strand
GTCACGCAGCACAGATGATGGCTTTTCATGTTTACATATCAATACCTATAAACTACATTAGCATGTTTGCTGAAATGTAAAAAGCTTGAAATTGAAGTGAAAATGTGTTGCTAGAAAAAAATTCAATTTTGTAAACGGTATGTTCCCTGAGAAAGACCACACCTAAAATCACACTACAGATTTGAAATGCTCTTTCAGAGCTTCCCAGTTCTCCTGGGAGCACTTTAGTGACTCAAAAGAACTGATTCGTTCAAAAAAAGGACTTCTCAACCCTACAGGGAACTGAGAAGTATGATTTTGCAGGACTAAATGACAGATCTCTGCTCTGAAAACACACCCTGCAGAAACGTGCTCAGTCTCTAGTGTCATTCACAAGAGCATGCTTAACCACTGCTCCTTTTTTCATCTCCAAAACATTTTTGCTAATGGTTTTGGGGAGCTCAAGTGCAGTCTTAAGTCTTCTGTCCTTCTTTAAATG
>NW_015514822.1:5180-5671 GCF_001515645.1 Sinocyclocheilus grahami | reverse complement strand
TCACGGACACTACGTCCATGTTTTTATACAGTCTATGGTTTTGACTCATGGCATCTGCTCTTTGAACCCTAAATACTGCGTCTGCGCCTCCGCCATCAGCTGCTGATGAACCACGGCTGCGTCCATGATGGAGCTTCCCAGCGGGTCCTGGACGATCGGCCTGCCCTCCGCAGGCTTCTCCACGCTTCGTCCCGGGGCTTGAGGCTTCTCTATCCCGCTGAGGTTCCAGCCCACAGGAAGTGACATCACAGGCTCACCTACCAGCAGGACACAGAAGAAGAGTCAGGTGCAGCTGCAGGTAAACACGTATCAGAAAACACAGCAGCTTTACCTGCGATCATCTGAGTTGGTGATTCAGAGCTGTATTCCAGATGTCTCTCTCCATTCACTTCCTCCAACTGAAAAGACAAATATCGGATAAAACAGTCCATGTTTAATTATATAAAATGATACTTTTTTGGCACTGAATGTCTTATTTATTCTCATTTAGC
>NW_015514822.1:2957-3646 GCF_001515645.1 Sinocyclocheilus grahami | reverse complement strand
CTGAAATGAACTTTTGGCCACACCTGAACATGAGACGAAAATGCCACACAATCCGTGATTAAACCATATTTTGCATCAGTTATTTAGGGTTTTGTTGAATTTGCATTGAAAGATTTTATTTATTCTTTATATCAATATTTATTCATATTCTGAATGACTTTGTAGCTTGGTTAAACTTTTGGCTACACCTGAACTGAGATAAAATGCCTTGAAATCCATGAAACTGTATTTAGCATTCATTTTAATATAAAATATTTTTTTCTCCATTCATTATTTAGTGTTTTGTTGTATTTGCACTGACAGATTTTTAATTATTTTATTTTATATCTGTTATATTTTTTTGCATGATGAGTGTGTTGTACCTGTGCAGTGTTTTTTTATAGCATTATTCAATTCATTTCACAATAATTTTGATGATACACATGGTTTCAAAGCAGCTATACAGAAAATGCATGTTTCAAATATTATAATTATTAAATATGAAAATATGATAAAATATTGCTTTGTAATATTATTTTTAATAAATAATAAGTTGATTTATTAATAATTTAACTATTATAGCATTTATTAATATGAATTATGAATTAGCTTTATCTTAATTAAACATCCTACAATTAATTCAATTAAAAAAAATAATAATAATAATATTTATTTAGCATCAATTTTAATATAAAACATTTTTTTTCCCA
>NW_015514822.1:0-1257 GCF_001515645.1 Sinocyclocheilus grahami | reverse complement strand
ATTTGATCAAAAATACAGTAAAAATTGTGAAATATTATTAAAATTTAAGATATCTTCTTTCTATGTGAATATCTGTTAAACTGTAATGTATTCCTGTGATGCGCAGCTGTATTTCCAGCATCATTACTCCAGTCTTCAGCGTCACATGATCTTCAGAAATTATGCTAATATGCTGATTTGCTGCTCAAGAAACATTTCTGATTATTATCAATGTTGAAAACAGTCGTGCTGCCCGATATTTTTGTGGAAACCGTGATACGTTTTATTTTTCGGGATTCACAGATGAATAGAAAGTTCAAAAGAGCAGCATTTATTTGAAATATTATTTTTTTGTAACATTATAAATGTCTCTACTGTCACTTCTGATCAATTCAATGCATCCTTGATGAATAAACGTATTCATTTCATGCGCTGATGAACTGGAATTGAGTCCAGAGACACGGCTGGTCTTACTGTGAAACTGCGGCGCGGTGCGCAGGACAGCAGGGTTCACATAGTGCTCGATGAAGACAAACAAGACCACAAGAATGAGGAGGAACATCCCAATGACAGCAGACGAGACGGTTATGAAGAAGAACCTGGGAAAAAACAGTCATTCCTATATGAACATTCAGACACTGTCAAACATCTTTAAAGAGACAAAAATATGCAAATGCTGCTTCTACATTTGTGTTATCAAATGGCACTTCTGCTCACCTGTAGTTCCTTCCTCCCACACAGTTGTTTAGCCATTTGCAGTGATGGTCGAAGTCTGCGATGCATTTGTTGCAGGTGCTGCAGTGTTTGGCTTTAGGTCCGCTGTGAAGGGAGAAGCCAATTACTCACTAAAGCAAACGGTTAGGACGTTTGTCTGGACAAATAACATTGCTGTAGAAGAGCTGTGTGCCATTCACAAATGAACTGAGAATTTCTATTCTTAAATTTGAATTGAGGTAGAAAACATGGATGCTGAAATGCAATTTAAGAAAATAAAATTCAAATGGAACATTGTTATTGTCAACTAAAACTATTGTTTTTGTTGATTAAAATTAAGCTGAAATAAAGCAAAATATACAGTAAATATATGATGAAAAATGTATTTCTACTAACTGAAATAAATGTTTAAGTTGACAATCAAATTACTCAAACTGAAATAAAATAAAGATAAATCGAAATAAAAAACGACAAAAATGACAAAATTGCTGTAACTTAAACAAATTAAAATATATTTTAAAAAGGTTAATTCAAAATATTAATAATTACTACAGTAGTATATAA
>NW_015514821.1:5011-5671 GCF_001515645.1 Sinocyclocheilus grahami | reverse complement strand
ACCCAGCGGTTGGGTTATATTTAACCCAGCATTTTTTAGAGTGCAGTATTAAATCATCAGCACCATGCAATTAATTGAACTGAAAATTGTAGTTGAATGACAGACCTAATAAAAGTATAGTGTCCATATAGCTACAGAAGTCTTGCGTTGTTTCTCATCACGCTGAACATTTGCAGATTATATTTCATCAATCTACTTTCAAAACATGCAACAATGTTCCATTAAAAACAGACAAACCAACCACAATAAACATATTTCCTTTTATTATGATGATCAGCATTAGTACAGTTCTGTAGATTCCATTACATCCACAAAATCTCATTTACATTTCATTTTTATCGTAGCACCAAAGATTTTGTTACAAAACACTGGATACTGAAGAGCAAAGACACTATGAAATAATCTTTGGGTAATCAGTGGAAAACAAGTCTCAAACCATCTGATGTTCACACTTCAAGTATGAATATATATATAAGTGTTAATACACAGGTGTAAATGTCTACACGACTCGTGGCACATAGTGCATCATACGGTCCTTTAATTTCTGATACAGACCTCATAGAGTTCAGTCATCTATCAACACGATGATAGTCAAAGGCTGGTTAGCTGCTCGCAGATGATCCGTTATACCATATGTTAACCTAAAACAGGCCTCTTCAA
>NW_015514821.1:0-971 GCF_001515645.1 Sinocyclocheilus grahami | reverse complement strand
TAATATTTCAAATTTTTACTGTATTTTTGATCAAATAAATGCAGCACTTTTGAGCAGAAGAGACTTCTTTCAGAATCATCTTGAGACTGGATTTGATCCACTGACTCTGTGTTTGGACTGGTGTTCTAGTCATCTAGGACCTATAATGATGATACCTGAGGACATTTAGCGGCGCTGTAACAGTCTCCTGCGGACGCAAACGGGACGGAGCGACCAAACAACGTCTGACTGAACTTCAAATCAGTCGCTGAAACAATTAAACAATCCAATGAGAATAAGATGAAGCTCAACATGACGGTGAAACAGCAAGTCAGTCAGGACAAAACTGCTGTTTACAGAAGTGCATTCACCAACAGTTCACAACAAGGTTTCATTTGTTAACATTAATTAAAAATGCACAATACGCAAACAGAATTTATTCATCTTCAAATTTATTTCCACTAATATGTTTAAAATTAAAAGCTGTATTAGCTAACATTAGTTAATGCACTGTATAAATTATAATATAAATTACAATAATTATAATTTATATTAAAAATAGTGAAATAAATTAAATTTATTTTATAAATGCATTTCTATATATTTATAGTTGTATTTGCATTATTGCTAAATGTCATCTGTTCACGTTAGCTCATGCATTAACAGATCAGACCTTACAGTAAAATGTTACTGTATATGTTGCATGAACGTTGCGAGGTAAACGACTCACGGATGATGCACATGCTGGAAAGATCGAGCCGTACGCGGTGAAAGACGGTGTAACCGGCCGCAGTGTAATCATTCCTGCAGGCGCAGTCCTGCCGCCGACTGCCGTTATACGGACATTCAAAGGGGTTCTGCAGCCTGGAAATATGATTCAAGAGAAATTATACATATACATATATGTGACCATGGACCACAGAAACAATCATAGGGTTCAATTTTGAATGAAAGCTGAATAAATAATCTTTCCATTGATGTAAGGTTTGTTA
>NW_015514820.1:4382-5681 GCF_001515645.1 Sinocyclocheilus grahami | reverse complement strand
TAAAACTGCATTTAGTAGAAAGTCTTTAAGATTCTTGGATACAAAATTTAATTCAAACCAGTTCCTTTTTCCATTGCACAGGTAACTGTAAAAAACTGGATCTGAGTGGGCGACCATACAGGCACATCGGTGTCTTGGGAACTTCAAAGTTTTATGAGATCAGAAATGGTACTTACACATTCACTCCACAGGTAAATAAAAATGACCTCACATGCAAGTATTTTATAGTAGAAGAACTACTCTACAGTCAGACTACAAAAAAATAAAAAATGTAAAAAACATTATAACAATATATATTTTTCCCATAGTTCATTGACCAGCATCACTTCTACTTGGCTCTGGATAACCAGATGATTGTGGAGATGTTGCGTACAGAGCTTGCTTATCTCTCATCCTGCTGGCGGATGACTGGAAGACCTACCCTCACATTCCCTATCACACAGAGCATGCTGGGTAAAACCTTTCGTTCGATGGTACCGTCTGAACATATTGTAATATGCACAGGCTAATATTAACATTTTCTTTGTTTCTGTTATTGGGCTAGTTGAGGATAGCGACAGTATTGACCCCTGTATCCTCTCTACCCTCCGGAAGCTTCAAGATGGCTACTTTGCAGGCGCAAGGTCAGAAAAATTGTGACAGTAATAATTAAAAGAGCCATAGTATGATTTTTAAGGCACAAAGATGATTTATTTGACACCACAAATGCCTTTGCTCTTTAGGGTGCAGATGGCAAACCTCTCCTCATTCCTCACCACCTCCTTCCACACCCAGCTCAGCTTCTTAGACAAAGACTCTGAAGAGAATCTGCTAGAGGAATACGAAGAGGAGGAGGAAGAGAGTTTTGGGCCCTCAGGTATCCCTACTGACTCGCATACAGCTGTTTTGGGAAGCATTTCTCCCCCCAAAAATAAATATATGCATAGCTCACTGAAAAGACCACATTAAGTGTTGGTGATTCAAGGTTGGTTTATGCTGGTTAGTGTTGGTCAAGCTGATGGACCAGCATATTGCTCAATATTTCTGTACCATATCAGTAGTGTTGTTATTGTTAACTAAACTATTACAGTTTAAATAAATCTGAAATAAAATATAAATATTGGCTGAAAGCAAAAAAAAGGTAAATAAAAATGAGAAATATTGCATTGGTAACTAAATAAAATAAAATAAGTTGAATTAGAAGAACTGAAAGTACTGAATTTAAACTGAAATAAAAAATAAAATGAAGCTAAATATAAAAATACAAAACTAATAATAAAAATAAATTTCATGACAAATTATCAGCGTTAAAATCAAAAA
>NW_015514820.1:2009-3255 GCF_001515645.1 Sinocyclocheilus grahami | reverse complement strand
ATCACGTTTTCAGTGCTGAACACACCACCAGGGACATCCTTTCTTTCATGGCCCAGGTTCAGGGCCACAACATGCCCAGTAAGCCCTCAGGGTTTATCTTTAATAAGTGGATTTCATGCTTTCTTTTAGAGGATGACTAGCCATCTCATTCCATTATGTTTTTCAGAGGCTTCCATGTATTTGCCTGTTGCCCCCATCATGAGCAAACACAGGAAGTCTCTGAACCTGCTGGATGTTCCTCAGCACAGTGTTTCTCATCACACCAAGGCAAGTCTCCACACTCCCACATAAAGTGAATAAATGAAATAAATGGCCCATAGTTTTGATTTATGTCTGTTTTTGTCTGCAAACACACACTAGGCCGATAGCTTTGACCTGCACTTGCCACATGATTCTCATGGGACCACAGACTTTGCCTATCTGGTCAATCAGCTAAAGCATTGTCCAAGCCTTCAGGACCAGGCAGATATCCTCTATGTCCTCTATGCTATGAAGTGAGAATGTTTATAAAACTGACTGTGCATATCCATTATAATTTATTTTATAATCCATTTTTAATCTAAGTCTAAAAATCAATCATTAAATCATTCTCCTCCCTGGTGTTTGTGTGTGTTTAGGGGTCCGGATTGGGTAGTAAATCTGTCAGGACAAGGTGAGGTGACTGTTCGCTCCCTGCTGGAGGAGCTGTATGTTCGGGCGGGAGCGTTTAAGGAATGGGGCCTCATCCGCTACATTTCAGGCATCCTGAAGAAGAGGGTGGAAGTTCTTGCTGAGGTGAGACCCCATATCTATCAATGATTGTTTCATCAACAACAGCCACATTTTTTTTTATATATATATATATATATATATATAATTAAAATGTACATATTCAGAATTTTGAAATTTTAAAACTTTGTTACACTATGATTCAGAAGTGTGGAGTCGGTAAGAATTGCAAATGTTTTTAAATGTCTCATATACTCACCAAGGTTGCATTTATTTGATCAAAATACAGTAAACATATTGTGAAATATTAGTGCAAATTAAAATAACTGTTTTCAATTTTAAAATATTTAAAAATGTAATTTATTTCTGTGATGACAAAGCTGAATTGTCAGCATCATTACATCATTGATACTTTAGAAATCATTCTGATATGCTGATGTGCTGCTCAAGAATATTTCTTATTATTATTATCAATGTTGAAAACAGTTGGGCCGCTTAAAGGGGTCATATGATGCGATTTCAAGTTTTCTTTTCTCTT
>NW_015514820.1:0-1999 GCF_001515645.1 Sinocyclocheilus grahami | reverse complement strand
TATATATATATATATATATATATATATATATATAAAATTAAAATGTACATATTCAGAATTTTGACATTTTAAAACTTTGTTACACTATGATTCAGAAGTGTGGAGTCGGTAAGAATTGCAATTTTTTTTAAATGTCTCATATACTCACCAAGGTTGCATTTATTTGATAAAAACATATTGTGAAATATTAGTGCAAATTAAAATAACTGTTTTCAATTTTAAAATATTTAAAAATGTAATTTATTTCTGTGATGACAAAGCTGAATTGTCAGCATCATTACATCATTATGATACTTTAGAAATCATTCTGATATGCTGATGTGCTGCTCAAGAATATTTCTTATTATTATCAATGTTGAAAACAGTTGGGCCGCTTAAAGGGGTCATATGATGCGATTTCAAGTTTTCCTTTCTCTTTGGAGTGTTACAAGCTGATTGTGCATAGATAAGATCCCTGAAGTTGCAAAGACTAAAGTCTCAAAACCAAAGAGATATTCTTTATCAAAGTTAAGACTCTGCCACGCCCCCCTAAAACGGCTCGTTCTAACACGCCCCCACATATCTACCTCACTATGTGGAAATATTTGCATAATGCGGCCCAAATGTGCACGCAAAGAAAGAAGGCGTGGTTTCAGTAACCGCAGTTAGTGTTGAAGCAGCCATGTCAGGGAGACGCTGTGTGTTTCTAGGCGAAAGCAAAAGCACTTTATTTGGCCTTCCGAAAGTAGATGCATTTAGGAATCTTTAAGATTACTTACAACAGAACAGCAATGCATTTTATGGACGACCATTTCGTGAACCTAGGAGAGGAGGTAATTCTGACTTTGCTATGACAATCTGGCGCTTCTGAATCAGCTACTGTTTTGTTATTAGTTTAAGTATTTGCTATTGACTGTTCAAATGCGGAGTTTACCCTTTAATATTTTTGTGGAAACCATTATACTTTTCTAAGGATTTTTTTGTTGTTGTTGATGAATTGAAAGTAAATAAAAAACAATAGAACATTTATTTAAAAACAGAAAAGTCTCATCAAAAATGTCTTGGAAACTTTTTTCATCATTTATTTTTTACAACTTTTCCAGACTTTTCCAACTTTAATCCTAAATTAAGAAAATTGTCTTAAAATATAAATTTATTCGATTAAAACTGTAATAATCTTAACAAAGAGTAGAAATTATTTATATAAGTTTAACCCTCAGTGGCAACAGTTATGCCTCTAATTTTTATTTAATTATTTATTTTTGCTTTTTGTTTGTTTGTATGCACTTAGTCCTGCACAGATCTGATCTCCCATCATAAACAGCTGACAGTGGGTCTTCCTCCTGAGCCCAGAGAGAAGGTCATCACAATGTGAGTGTCTTTAGTCATTCATTTTTATAAAGCAATAATTTTAATATTCTCCTTTTACTTAACCAATTCATTTATTTTTTAGTCCTCTTCCTCCCGAGGAACTGATTAGCTTGATTTATGAGGCCAGTGGACAAGACATTAGCATTGCTGTCCTCACACAGGTAGTGCTAATTTTAAGCCTTACATTAAAGTTATGTTGCTATTTTTCCTTTAGCATTCAGTAAAATTGATCCCACTTATT
Organism: Sinocyclocheilus grahami; assembly: GCF_001515645.1. Taxonomy (NCBI): domain Eukaryota; kingdom Metazoa; phylum Chordata; class Actinopteri; order Cypriniformes; family Cyprinidae; genus Sinocyclocheilus; species Sinocyclocheilus grahami. The sequence continues at coordinate 408 of NW_015514820.1, read as the reverse complement.
AAACTTCTGAACTCAGGAGATCATGGTGTATCTGGCCATGTATGTGCGCTCTCAGCCGTCTCTGTTTGGAGACATGCTGCGTCTGCGCATCGGGCTCATCATGCAAGTAATGGCTACAGAACTTGCTCGCAGTTTACACTGCTCAGGTACAGCCAATCAGCGTTTTGGTTTTAGAATGCCACTCTTTTCATTCAGTGCAATAAATCTGTCCATATGATGTCTACAGGTGAGGAGGCGTCAGAGAGCCTGATGAGCCTCAGTCCTTTTGACATGAAGAATCTCTTACATCACATCCTGAGCGGGAAAGAGTTTGGTGTAGAGAGGAGTAGTGAGTATCAGTCAGCCTTAGTTTTCAAGCTCTTTAGTCCAGTGAGTATTTTTTGGGTATTATTATGAGTATTATTATTA
>NW_015514819.1:4930-5672 GCF_001515645.1 Sinocyclocheilus grahami | reverse complement strand
TTTTCACATTTCAAAAAACACACTATGATAACAGCATAAAAGTGGTTCATATGACTTGTGCACTAATTTTCAAGTCCTCTTAAGCCATACAATAACTTTTTGTGTGAAACAGACCATAATTACATCACTATTCAAAGGCAAGTTTCCCCTGTAGTGAGCTGTTAACCACTGTGGCCAGACCATTGAGCCAGAAAGCTGAACTTTGAATCGGTCCGATGTGTCAATGATTCATTCAGACCATTTTTTACCCATATCAACTGCTTCATTAAAGACCCAACTCAACAAAATGATTCATTCATGAATCAGACAATGTTACTGCACTTCTCTCAAGAACACGCCAATCAGTTACAGTAGGGCAGATGTCAAAGTTTTCAGTGTACCACTTTTTTAGTTAGAAATTTCTGTGTAATTCACACACAAAGGTATTATATGGCTTTATAAGATTGGGAATATAGTGCACAAGTTGGACGGGCCAATTTTACGGTGCCTCTTCATCCTTTTTGAAAGTTTTACTTGCTTGCTGCTCATTGCAAATGCCTGAAAAAATTATTCAGTGTTGTGGGGAAGATTTAAAACAACATGATATGAGAAAATGTTGGGATGGACTAGGGAAAGTACCTGTGCAGCCCCTGTAATCATATTCGGAATGAAGTCTTTGTGTCCCGGTGCATCCATCAGAGTTATAACCTTCGAGTCGGTCTCAAACTTTGTCATGCCCACATCCATGGTCACTCCTCTATGA
>NW_015514819.1:2941-3339 GCF_001515645.1 Sinocyclocheilus grahami | reverse complement strand
GACATATTTTTAGTAAAAACCTACAAATTTCTTCTGAAATGGAAAGATTATGTGGAAACTTTAGCGCGAGTCTTCTAACAACCATTTAAACAAACTGTTCTGAACAAACTTAACCTATTAAATAAAAGTACACTGGTTGTTCCACCTGCAGATACCCCTACACCCTTTTTACTGAGCTCGACGGGTGTGGTCTGTGGCTGAAGGAGTGGGAGTGATAGGCTGTGGGTTTGTGTTTGTGAGTGTGTGAGATTAATCTACAGGCACCAGCCATCTCTGTGGTTTTCTGCTATCCCAGAATGCAATGCAGGTAGACAAACTTGGCCTGGTTTGGAGAATGAATTCTGTGCCATCTGCTATCCTGTGTATAGCAGATGACCAAGACAAAGGTCTTTTTTTTT
>NW_015514819.1:828-1305 GCF_001515645.1 Sinocyclocheilus grahami | reverse complement strand
AAAGGGTTACTCATTTTCAGATGAGCAGATGTGTGTGTCAGTGCAATAGACATGTGCTGAGCCTTGTTTTCTCACTATCTTACTGAAATTCATGAGTCAACTCCTCCACGCTGCACCAAAACAGGCTCTCGGAGCCAGAGAGGGGGAAGGGATGAACAAAAACGAGGATGAGAGAGTATTTTTTCTGTCCCTGTAAGGTAAATGGCTACAGCGAGTGCTCGGTGTCTCGTCATAGCAGTAGAGCCGTTTCAGTGGCAACGGCCACAGCCAGTCATCTCGCACTGAGCAGCGAACGCTCTGGCCAGGAAAGGGTTAACTCCGGCACGTCACTCGTACTCCCACACTGACTGTGCACTTCCAGCACACAGAGGGTTAAAATGTGCTAAAATAATGCAACCTCTAACCCCCAAGAACTAAATGAGAATAGAAGATGAGAAGACGAGTAGGTTAGGGGGATCTTATATATATATTTTTTTT
>NW_015514819.1:0-695 GCF_001515645.1 Sinocyclocheilus grahami | reverse complement strand
GGGGAATGTAGATATCAGTTCACCTGCTCTCTCGCGCACACACACTCGGCCACACCCACAAAATATCTCCCATCTGAACACACACACTCAGCAAAACTTTACACACAAACCACACCCACACAACATATCTCTACACACACAGCCGCCAGAACGCTCTGTGCTGCCAAATTCAACTCAATTCTGACAAAGAGTTCACTACATACACAGTTAAAATTACAAAAAAGTAAAAAAAAAAAAAAAGTAAAAAAAAAATGATACAACCATAAAATACGGGGGAAAAAACACTGCCTTTTGACATCTCCACTCTGATAGTTAATTAAAAATATATATTTTTTCTGGATCAAGGAAATGAGTGAGTGTGTTAACATGCATCACCAAACAATTATTATTTTAACAGCATTTATTATTAATACTTTCTATATGCCACATTCACTATTTAAATTCACTCCTGATGAACTTTATTTATTTTTACCATTTCCTCCATAAACAATTTATTAATTTACCTTAATGGGTATCTACATTGTCTATTTCAGCACTATAAATATGCTTTGGAAATATTGTTAGCTATAAACGTTAGATATCGTGTCAATAAAGCATTGTTGTCTGTGTCGGATGTTGTTCAAAAGAGAATTACTTAACTGTGATGACAATAAACATGTAGAAAAATACTCTACAGGTAGTACAAAACAAAAAAA
>NW_015514818.1:5221-5673 GCF_001515645.1 Sinocyclocheilus grahami | reverse complement strand
TCACTCACTCACTAAATAAGAACACAAGAGCATGTTGATGCAGATAAAGTCGGGAGCACTGTAACTGAAACTAGTGCATCCGCGGCTGCCTCACTGGAGGTTGGAAATAGTAGCCTACCGCTGTGAATGTATCGTTAGAAGAGCCGGTTGAGGGCGAAAGCAGCGGGGAAACATTGATGTCTGATTCTCCTCTTGTTGATGGAGGTGTTGTGGTGGAGCCTGTAGCGGCAGAGACCGTGGCAGGATTGAGTAAGACAGTATCTTCCGCATTTGTAGAACAAGACCGAGAAACTGGAAATGAAGACTTGAGATTGAATGATTGTAAATTGAACATGGAAATTGAATCGATCTTCAAAATTCCAATTAAAAGAAATCAAAATGATAAAATCAATAAACAAGTCAAAAAAAAAGTGATGGTGAAGATGAAATCATAGTTTCGGATGATGATGACT
>NW_015514818.1:0-1745 GCF_001515645.1 Sinocyclocheilus grahami | reverse complement strand
GCATTTTTGACAGCGAATCTAAAGGCATAGTGATGCGTTCACAACTTGATTGGTTGGGATGAATGACGTATATTTCACGACAGTACTCACCAAACAAAAGCTGTGTTCGACATAAAGAGGCGCTGCGCAGACCGATCAGTGTATGACATCAAAGTACCCATTCACCGATCGGTCTGCTCAACACCGCTTTAAGTCGAACACACATAATGCCGTCTGCTGGATTAAGCGTGCTCATTGCTGCGTGTACTTATGATTTTATTTTCACCACCTGCGAACTCACGAAGAGCTCATAAAAGGCACTTTAGCTCCACGTTTGCCCTCTGCTCTTTTTGGATACACTGCTCATTCTGCGTCGTCAAATCATGTCACAGAGTCATTACTTCCTGTTTTTGGTCCGTGTTGTGTTCATATTTCATTTGAAAGCGGACAGAGACTGCTAAAAAGACGGGCCTCTGTCCGCTTTCAAACGAACACTGGTGCGGTGCGCACCAGGGTTTGGATGGCAGCGTTCACACTTAAACAAACCACACTAACAGAGCAATCGCACCAGGCTTCGTTTTAATCGAACCAAACATGACAAGTGTGAACACACCCTCAATGCATTCTATGCAGAGTGGACTTGGCTTGGACACAGTTTTGTTTTTAATGGATTCTAAAAAAACTTGATTTGAAAGGAATTCCTGTTTTCTATCGAAGTCTCTTTAAAATATGGAGTCTGTTTAAACATCAGTGGATGGAACCACTGATGTCTTTGTACTGGCTTCTGGATGAGCCCATTGTGTTTGGTGCATGTCTCGATGTTTCTGGTGAAGAAATACCAGGTATTATAGATTTGCTTTACAGAAGTGGATCTCTACAATTGAAACACATTATAACTAATGCAGGTCCTGATTTTAAAGATGTAGAAGCAAGTTCATTTTTTTTCTCTTGTTGTATTGAAAGGTATGTGGTGTGTGTTTTTTTTGGTTATGATTTTGGAATGATGTAATACAAGAGCTGTCAAAATAAAAGCATAGTGTTTACATTGTATTGAGGTTTTTTTAATATTTCAATGAATTCTCTCTCTCGCTCTAAATTTCCTTTGGCGTAGGATTTTATTTCAGCCCTAAATCACTTTCCTTAAATATAATGCGTACAATATTTATTTAGAACTTATGAATACAGCACCACATTTCAGCTGCGCCCAACTGATGTAGTAACGAGCTAATGATTGGAATCAGGTTTGGAGTGGGAAGTGAGGTCATAGGTTTAGGAGCAGAGTATTGAAGCAGCCGTGGGCGACTCGACCCAGCAGCTGCTACAGTATGCCACTGTTGTTCCATTCTATGCCTTGCTCTTTTACTAACGCTTGCTTGCCTTTGCTCTGCTTCCAGATCTGCAACGCTTGAGCTTCTACCAGGACTACGCTCAACACATTTCACATTGTATGTATACTTATTGCTGAGATTGTGGCCTCATTAAATATAGGGCTGCACGATAAATCGCAAGTGATTGTCATGCTTATCTCGTCAGTAAAGTCGGTTCTGTGATTAGTAGTAAATCTCCATCACGTGCTTTCAGATGGAGCGGCATTTAATACACAGAGCCGTAGCTCGCGGACAAGCTACGCAGTATCGCGTTCATAATCGAATGCGATTCATCTGCGATTATGAGCGCAATATTGAGTAGCTTGTCAGTGAACTACAGCTCTGTATTAAATGCCGTCTGAAAGCACGTGATGGAGATTTACTACTAATCACAGAACC
>NW_015514817.1:5049-5673 GCF_001515645.1 Sinocyclocheilus grahami | reverse complement strand
AATTCTGGAACTGACTCGAGGCTGAATCCTGACAGACCACTTCTGTCAATCGGCCAAATGGACACTGGCAGAACAGATATAAATGGCCAAATATTGGCTGATTAATATTGAACTAATTGACTACAGTACTTAAATTCTCTCTCAGATATCCAGTCCAGCTATGACACAGCAAGTTCTCTCTCAACAGTGACATATCATACTCCGCCCAGACACAAAATAAAAAATGTGGTAGGTAAATTTAGCTTATTATCGTTCACTCTTCCTGTTCCTTCCTTGTGATTAAATATTGAGAAACCTGAAACATGCCTTGACCATTTGACACTATATATTTTACTTTAACAATGTTTTGTTAAATTAAAAATAATAAAAAATTAAATCTCCCTTTTAAGCAGTTTCAAATGCCAAACACTATAAATATCAAGATATATCAAGAATATTGATCAAAAGGCTGAAAAACATGTATTGTTCTTATATTTTGAATTATGTTTTAAAAGATCTGAAGTCATTGAGGGCAGGAGTGGGTGTGAGATGGTTCTTTCTCTGGGGTAAACAGAGTGATTTGGACAGGGTGACACTGCCGGAAGCGACAGTGAGAGGGAAACCGCTTCTACCTGGAACCAGATC
>NW_015514817.1:0-841 GCF_001515645.1 Sinocyclocheilus grahami | reverse complement strand
GGAGTCTTTTGGAATAATGATTACTGTAGCCTAGTGGTCATGATAATCTATATCATAATCATCATAATCTCATACTGATCAAAACTGCTCATTTTCCATGCCTGCTGGTGCTTCAGCGACAACACCAGTAATGCCTTAGAAATACACAGGCAGAACGGACAACCCTACTTTTGATTCAATCACTTAGGCAGGGAGTCTTTTATCTGCAGCACATTAATAAAGCACATGGGGAGCAGCAGCAAAAAGAAGCTGAAACTTCTCAGCATAAAAGAAAAGGAGACTCACTACTAACTTGGCATGAGCTAAGCTAAAAGAGCCAAGCCTGCTGGCTTCCTCTCTCTGCTCAGTAAGTCTGAAATGGATTGTGTTCATTCAGTGTATATCAGCGGTGTGATCAAGTCCTGGTGTTGTGGAAAGGCAGAATTGTTAACTTCAGGTCAAGGTCAAAGGATGACGGCCCCCAGAGAGGATTCAATAATTACCTGAGCAATACAAGTCTGCAAGCTTTCCTAGCATTCAGAGGTTCAGCAAATTCTTTCACTCAGGAAGGCTGACTAGAAGTCCATCAACTGACCATTTGATTATAAGTGAGGTCATCTAGTTTTTGTTTTAGCTTTAATGTTTTACATGCTTTAAGTGTTTTAAAGCTTCTCTGAGAGATCTGAGCATGTTGTTGGACTGTCAGTATCAGAGAAGTTATGTCTCCAAATTCATCCCCTTTAATACAGTACCACTACAGCCATTAAAGCACAGTTTGTCAAGCAAACACACCGCCTTCTACAATAATAAACGGCTTCGAGACAATTGCTGTCGAACTTTAAATCGCCTGCTGTGAACAGCG
>NW_015514816.1:3919-5675 GCF_001515645.1 Sinocyclocheilus grahami | reverse complement strand
TTGAGCCGTTTGCTTGAGACAGCAGGTCCCTCCTAAGGGGGATTCGCCAAGGGGGAGCCACCAGCATCTCCCTGAGGTCCGGAAACCGAGGTTGATTTGGCCAGTCCGGTGCAATGACGATCACCGACACTATCTCTTCCCTGATTTTGCACAATACCAACGGGCAATGTCTGTTCCAACTTGTCCTGCATAGATCCACCTCCGCCCTCCCAAAGTCGTCCCAAATAATCCGAACCGATCTCGGATGTACATTCTCTACTCCCCGTGAGGAATTCCATTCCTCGAAAGCATGTTCGCTCTGCTGTTTAGGAGACCGGGGATATGTGCCAATCTGATGGAGAGTAGATAATAGAAGACTCGCAGCCTGGTTGAAAAGGGCTCTGGCATGCGGCCATGGTGATTTATGTACAAAACCACAGACATAGTGTCATGCAAATCATCATGTTCCAGCTGCGGCAGAAAGGCCACTAATGCTAAGGACACTGCCTTCAGTTCCAAGCGGTTTATGTGCCACCTGCTCTGAGACTGACCACAGGCCTGAAATCGGTAAACCCTCGCACACTGCTCCCCAGCCTGAGATCGACGTATCTGTCATAATTACAGTGCATGCTGTCACCAGTCCCAGGGGAACCCCCCGGCAGAACATTTCTGGGTCGCGCCACAGTCTCAGAGCGCTGACGCAGATGTGTGTGACCACAATGTGCATACGACCCGTGGTCTATGCTCTCTATGGAGCACGAGTTTTTAGCCACAACTGTTGTGGCCGCGCAGAAGACCCAGGTGGCAAACTGATGAGGCCAACGCCATAAGTCCCAGAAGCCTCTGAATTCCCCCAAGGGAATCTGATCTAATGGTCGTTATGCACTTTTGAGAGAGGAGGGCTCGCATCTCCACCGAGTCGAAACACACACCTAGATATGCTATAGACTGACTTAGGGTGAACATGCTCTTCTGCATATTCACCCGCAGCCTGGTGACTCGAGATGGCGAAGCAATGTGTCCGTATCACTGATAAGCACATCTCGTGAATGGACTAAAATCAGCCAATCATCCAGATAGTTTAGAATGCGCATACCTTTCGCTCTGAGAACATGCTAAAGCGAGCCCCAATGGGAGCAATGAGTACTGGTATGTCGTGCCCTCGAAAGCAAACCTCAGAAAGCATCTGTGACGTGGTGCTATTTGAATATGAAAGTATGCATCTTTCAGATCTATGGATGCAAACTAGTCCCTGGGACAGATTTGTGCCAGGATTTGCTTCAGAGTTGTCATCCTGAACACATGCTTGTGAAGTGCTCTGTTGATGGGTCTCAGGTCCAGTATCGAATGGAGTCCTCTATCTCTCTTGGGCGTGGTTCTGTCATTGACACTGGCTCAAAATCCCCATGTTTTGAGACAGGATGTTTACAGCCTGCTTACAAATGGAGCGATAAATAGAGTCCCTCCGAGCGAGAAGAAAACCAATTGAAACGAAAAGGAAAGACATTTTTGAAACTGACTGGAGTGTGTTCTTTTAAAACTGGATGTTTTGTGATCTGAGTGTTTTCTCACAACCTTGAGTGGTAAGTGATGAGCGGTAACAGTACCACCGCTCCCTATACGCAGAGTACGCAGTTTGCGTAGGGCACCAACTCCCATGGGGGCACCATCCCATTTGCTTTCGTTCTATATTAATATTAACATATGCATATACATAAATAAAAATCTAAACATGAACATATATATATATATATATATATATATATATATAATTATA
>NW_015514816.1:0-3531 GCF_001515645.1 Sinocyclocheilus grahami | reverse complement strand
CTAAAAATCATGGTTCTTGTAGTCATGGTAACCACAAATTAACCATGGTTTTGTTACTTCAAATAATAATTTAGAAAAGAAGTATTAAGATAATATTTTTTGTGGTAATAAAAACAGACCTAAGCAAACAACAGCCTTTAAAACGACTTAAAATGCACTAAAAACAATGAGGCAATAATGATTGGGTAATACCAACCCAGATAAGGGATTGAGGGATTGAGGCTTATTTTTAGTATTTTTCTGTTCATATATTTCAGTGCCTCATTGCTTTGATCACTTTTAAAAATATTGCTGACTGTTTTAATGCATAAAAATGACATCTCGTCCTGGATTTAAAACAAACCAAAGATGAATCAGTAAAAGATATTAAGCAGTAATTACACTAATAATAATGTCTATTTATATGTCTAACTGAAATTTCCAGTGTAATCTTTTAATATACTAACTACACTTCTGCCATTATCTTTCATGCACTCAATAAAATTACAAGGATTTTACAATATTTAGCAGCTATTCTTATACCCCATGCGTTAGCTCAATTAGGTTCAGTAATGACAAACCCACAAGTCATGTTTTTTTTTCATAGCTTGCTGTAAATTTTCAACAAAGCAAATCCCTGTTTATTTATTTTTTTATGTTTTATTTCTTCTCACTATCTGCATAGCATATTGTCTATGACTTCTCCATCCACACCCAGCCCTTGACGTCAGTCAGCAGACCCAAGCAGAAATGTAAGGATCTGCAGTGGAATGACTCATCAGAATCATTTCGTATTCCGCACATGCAGCTGTGAAGATTGGCCAGCCACAAAACCGGACTATATAAAATCCACAAGGCTAGCGCGATGCTAAATATAGAAGCCATATCCCATATGTTGTGTAACATTCATATGGGTTATTAGTCATATGTTTCTCAATATCTATGGTATGCAATATCAATATTTACCCTGTATAATATGTATTTACTGTAGATACATATTGTCAAGGAGAAACTTGAATGGGAACTCCACTGCATTGTATACTGGAGGAAAATAAGTCACACCAAATTTGAAATTAAGCATCCTGTAAAATAAGCTTCTGGTGAGAATATAAATTCAGAGTTTACATGGTCTTTATGCACATTGGAGATAAAGTTTTTAAAGTGAAACAACCCTAAATCTGAGCTTTTCTTTATTACTACATTTAAACTTAACTTTATAAATGAACCTCAAAGGGGGAAAAATGGATATTTCATAATCAATATTTGCCTGAAATAGAGTACACTTTTTTGTGTGTGGTTATAAATCAAGTCCTTTCACAAATAATAACACAGATCAGTGTAAAGAACTGTCTACTCAAAGGCATGCTGAGTTTGAACTGGAAAGCTGATCTTAAATTCTGCAATAAATCAGTCAGCGACCCTTCAATTCTGAATGAATCCTTGATGCCCGTCCACCTGTTAAATTAGAGATGAACAACTCTCTTCTCACCATGTCCGTCTCCGCTCTTAGCAGCTAACCTGTGTGATGTAGCACACCTTCATTTATCTTTCTAAGATCTGAATCTGCCCTACATACATCTAAATAAAGCTCAGCTGCAGAGCAGTCACAATGCGTGTTGCCTATTTTTATCTCCTGCTGGTGAGCTTGCTTTTGGGGTTGAGAGTGAAGCCTGTGAGAGATGGAGCACAAAGCCTCTGCTCTCATTTCTTCAATCCATATGTGTTGTTTCAAGGTCAAGCAGGTTTGACAATGTTGTGTCTCAGGCAGGCACATGGTGAGGTATGCTAGATGAAAAGAATATCAAACAGAAGGAATCTGAGGAATTAATTTGAATTAAGTGTCTTTAACTATTATGTAATAACATGAATCATTAAGGAAACATGACCTTAACCTTAACCTTAACGTGTCTCACCTCAGTAGCAGCAAAAGTGTTTTGCAATGCAACATGAACACAATAAGTACACAGTACCAAGTCACCTTTATTTATATAGCACTTTACACAACACAGATTGTGTCAAAGCAGCTTTACAGTGTTAAACAGGAAAACAAAGTGTCCATAATGTAGAAGGACACTAGTAAACAGTAAATTTTTCAGTTAAAGTCAGTTGATTGTTGATTCAGTGATGTCATCATCTAGCTCAGTTCAGTTCTCTTCCAATAGTGTCTGTGCAATCAAACCGACAATATTGCCAGAAATTAAGTGTCCCCAACTAGGCAAGCCAAAGGTGACAGTGGCAAGGAACTAAAACTCCATCGGTGACAGAAATGGAGAAAAAAAACAGACTCAGTTGGGTGGCCAGTTGTCCTCTGGCCAGACGAAACCAGCATGATGTGGTTTAATTCCAGGCTGCAACACAGGTCAGATTGTGTAGAGGACTTGTCTGGGTCCCGTGGTCTTGACCCGATTGCCATCTAGTTGACGAGGTCTTCACATGGGATCTGTCTCTGGGGCGCATCCAGTTGACATGCTCTCCGCTGACATTCAGGGCTGTAGAGGTCATCTCAAGGTGCTGATCCACCATCTGGTCTGGATATGGACTGGATCTGGGTGGCTACGGTGACCTCGGAATAAGAATGAAAGAGACTAATATTTGTGTAGATGTAATTCTTCTTACGATGTAGTGAGTACATTGGGTGTTATGGGAAGTGTTCCCGGTTCCGGTTGACTTAATTAATGCAGCCTTTAACAGATTTGAAATATAGAAATGTGATAGTGTGTTATGTGTATGCCAGGTTAAAGAGAGGGTCTTTCATCAATATTTAAATTGTTAGAGTGTGTCTGCCTCCTGAACAACGCTAGGTAGATTGTTCCAGAGTTTGGGCACTAAATAGGAATAGGATCTGCCACCCGCAGTTGACTTTGATATTCTAAGTACTATCAAATGGCCAGAGTTTTGAGTTCACAGTGGACATGAAGGACTGTAATGCTCAATTACTGTGGAACTAAACCATTAAGGGCTTTATAAGCAATTAGCAAGATTTTAAAATGTATATGATGTTCAATAGGGAGCCAGTGCAGAGTTGACAGAACCGGGCTAATATGGTCATACTTCTTGGTTCTATTAAGAACTCCAGCTGCTGCATTTTGAACCAGCTGGAGTTTGTTTATTAAGCCTGCAGAGCAAACACCATAATCCATAACAATAATCTAACCTTGAAGTCATGAACGCACAAATTAACGCTTTTGCATTTGACATGAGGAGCATAGGTCATAATTTAGATATATTTTTATGATGGAAAAATGCAGTTGAAACATGGTTTTCAAAGGAAAGATTGCTATCGAATAGCTCACATAGGTTCATAACTGATGAAAAATAATTTACAGAGCAGCCATCAAGTGTTAGACAGTGTTCTAGGGTATTAAATGCGGAGGTTTTTGGACCAATAATTAACACCTGTTTTTTTTTTTCAGAATTTAGCAGTAGGACATAACTAGTCATGCATGATTTTTATATCAACTCTGCATTTCATTAGTTTTGTGAATTGTTATGTTTCGTCGGGCCGCAAAGTAATATAGAGCTGAGTATCATCAGCATAACAGTGAAAGCTAA
>NW_015514815.1:2600-5676 GCF_001515645.1 Sinocyclocheilus grahami | reverse complement strand
TCTGTGTTTGAATAAGACAAAAAACAATTATGGATTAACTGCAGCGTAACTAATCCCAGTTAGCTCCCGGGACTAGTGCACGGAGAGCATCGCAGCCAACTTTGGTGTGTTTCAATAGAGGTGAAACGATGCTTGTCTGCATGCGTGCCGTATCCCCCAGATGGGACTTTGAATTAAGTGGCATTTTATATTTTGTCCTACACGCTTCCAGTAATCTTTCTAGGTTACAGTGCAGATGTGGAACACAGGCCTTCTGAAATATCACGACAGTGGAAACAAATATGTTCGTTGTGTACTGTATCTATTCATAATTTAATGGTCAGAACTCGCTGACATTTACAGCGTTGATGATAAACAATTTATCAATGATACTTACTTTCCTTTGATGGAACTGTTGTTCGGTGTTCGGTTATATTGAACCTGAGGTAAAAGTGAGTCCGCATTTCTAAAAAAAAATTCATTAGCCCTGAGGTTAAATGTGAAATCATTAAATAAATAAATTTATATATGGCCTTATTGTGCATGATTTGTGACTTCACATTATTAAATACAGTATGTATTTATAGTTATAATATTTATTAGTTTTCATAATCTTTAATAATTTCTTATCTTTATGTAATTATGGCCACAATCAGAAGGGTCAGTGGATATTTGAGGTACTCTGTGAATGTACATAAAAGGGCCATCATTTGATTAAATATGCATTATGCTACACTTTATAATAAATGCTGCAGTCTTACATCTTTGTGGGATCATTTTAAGTAAGCAAATCATTAAATGTTACTGGAAATTTAAAAAAAAAAGTTTCAACTGACCTTATTCTCAGCCTCAGTCATGCTAAAGTTTATACAAATGTATATACTTTAAAACTGTAGTAAGAAAACCCTTGAAACTATTTCTTTCAGCTTTTTGTATTCCATTTTGTATGCTAATGATAGTTTTACGTCTTTGGCTCATTATTTAAAAGAGTTTTTAAAAGTTAGGAGGCTGTTTAAATGCACACTCAGATTTTCCAAATAACGTGATGTTCATGGCATTGTGTCTTAAGAAAATGGTTTTGCAAAATCTCCAGAAGCCCCGTCTATAGTTGCAGTCACTCTTATGGATTATCTGAATGAGAACCCATAAAATAATATTAACCATTAATACCATAGCCTACTTCTCAAATCCAATCAAATCCCAGTGGATAAAATCAAGTCCTGGCCTACACTATTTCCCTCTGAATATTCTTTCACATCATGCTATGAAAGTTTAATGGTTTGCGAATGCCACTTAACATCACCTTTTATTCTCAGATTTTTTTATATATATTTTTTATCTTTATTCAAGTCACAAGAGAAAGAGTGAATGAGTGACACAAATGGCCATCAAACTCCACTTCAAACATTAACATATCCTGGCGGATGAGCGGTCGCTCAGTGGAAAGTTAGTCTTGGCAGAAGAAACCTATGGCTTTTCACTCGCCACTTTTTAAATACAAGAAATGTGTTTGCGTGGTTACCTGTTTAATAATGTCATTTTTTTTAAACCTTGCCCAACTTACTAATTTGTGACGACCCTTCTTCTTAGTACTGTATTCCTCATTGTATTAATCCAACAAAGACATAAATTTTCACAAAATAAAGGCACTGTAAAGCAAGGCATTTTGAAAAAGTAGCTCAGGTGATCATCGCATTTGCTAAATAAATTGTTTTTTGGAGGGAGAGCTAAAAAAGCCATCTTAATTTGTTGGAGCAAAATGCTGCTTTCACTGCGTTGCCAGCGAGGAATCTGTGAAATGAAGACAAATGCAGATTTGTTCTCATTTACTTGTCTGTGCCATATGGTGTACCTAGCACAGGTGAGCAGAAAGCCAGAAAAGCCAACTGTGGACGATGGATTGGGTTTGATTACGTAAAGCAAGAGAGCAAATAAACAAGGCAAAAACAAACAAGCTAAACGTGGAGGAATATGGTGCCCTATTGGAAAAGAGATGGGGGGTTTGCTAACACCAGGGTCAGGGTTTCAGCCGAGGCAGCTTTGAATTATCTTTCTTACATAAAGAGGGACCAACCAGAGATCTGCTACCTGGAGGCCAGATTCCTTGGCTGGCCGAAAGGTTAGAGTCTTAGTTCTGTTTTCCCTTGCTCATCTAGGTAATCTGAACTCCAATGAAAAGCGCACGAGTGGAGGGAGATTTACTAAACATTCCTACAGTGATCTGACTGCAACCAGCCAATGTAATACTTTGGTTTCCAAGAGCAAAAATGTAATTTCAAAATATCATGAAGGTGAGAAAACTGTTTTAGTAGGGGGAAGAAAAAAATAGAAAATTGGTGTAGTATCATTTGTTTTTAGTGAATATAATGAAACCTTTTTAAACAATTTTTGTTTTGTGAAAGAACGAAATCAATAACACAAGTTAGCGAAATTTCACACTTCAAAGCAAATTATATTTTAATGCCACTTTGCCATATCAATAAATAAATAATGATCTTTTCTATTCAACCAAAGGCATGAAGACAGAAGATTGAATTGATGAAACACTGATTACATAATTGCATATTAGTTAGATATCCAAGTTTGTGTGTGTGTGTGTGTGTGCGCATGTTTGGAATCGCTATAAAGCATTCCTCCCCCTGGCTGACTACGGCATTAATAAAACATTAAGGAGATTTGCTGGAGTGCTGATGAGATGGTGTTGTTAATGAGAATCATTTCATAAAGCCATAGATGCTAGACATTCCAGTATCTTTCAAGCTTTCAGTTAATGAAAGATCACTCTAGTGAACGTGCATCTGAAAGCTCCACTTGTACCAAAATGCTCATATTATCAATCAATTGTGCCTTCCTTTAAACATTTCAGTTTTGTGTGTGTGTGTGTGTGTGTGTGTGAGAGAGTGTGTGTGTGTGTGTGTGTGTGTGTGTGTGTGTGTGAGAGAGATATTGGAAGGAATGTATGAAAGACATGTCAATGGAGAAATTCCAGTGTTCTACTTTTCGTGAAATAGAGTAAAAACATTTGGGTGAGAATCTTCTCTGTTCTCTGGTTCAATATTTTAAAGGGGTCATATGATGCGATTTAAATTTTTCCTTT
>NW_015514815.1:0-1571 GCF_001515645.1 Sinocyclocheilus grahami | reverse complement strand
TCTTTACATTCTTAAACTATTTTAAAATTTTAAGTGTAACATCCCGCATTTTATTTGTTTGGCTGGCACTCACTGTTGAGTCTAGCTTTCTAATTCAGTGCTACTAGATTGCAAATAATAAAGAGCAGTAGATACTTGATATGCTGATACAGTAATATTTTTATTTTTATTTATTTATTTTTTGATTAGTAATACTTTTCTTTGCTAACTGTGTGTTGTACACAATGCCACATTGAATCCCCTCTATCAGGGTGCAGGGTGTTTTGAAGATGAAGATTATAATGTTTAAATTAAGAACAATTAAAATAATTATCATAGGAGGGCCATGCTCTCTCTCTCTCTCTCTCTCTCTCTCTCTCTCTCTCTCTCTCTCTCTCTCTCTCTCTCTCTCTTATTAACCATATCCTGACCAGGAAAATAAATCCTGACCTTTAGTCATCATTATAACTAAGCTAAGCTCTCAGGACTAGGGATGGGTACCGAGAACCGGTATTTTTTTGGACCGGTACGTAATTGGGTCAATACCGGAGTACCGATAAGTTTCAGGACAAACGATACTGTTATCGATACTTGCGTTGCTTTATCTCCATATACTTCAATGTTAACGACGAATTAGAAGCTGCTGCTTGTCATTATCCTTCACTGAATGATGTGGCCGAGGTTTGCTCGACGTGTGTGGGATATCCATGCACATGTGCGGTGTGTGTTTGCATGCAATCAGTCATCGCGGCAAGAGTGAAATGTTCGAAAGTGTGGGCTCACGTTACAAAACTAAGTGTCAGATGCAATATATGCAGTAGTGTAATAGTGAACAAAGGAGGCAACACTAGTAATATAATGAAACATTTACTAACAAAACACAACATCTACCTCAAGCAATGCGCTGTATTATGTCTCGCGGCTCCAGCTCCAACTGAAACTCGTGAGACACATTCACATCAAATGTTAATTTGGTAGAGTTACACTCATGAGACTTATTCGCAATCACAAAAGTACATTATTTCCGCGTGCTATAAAGCCTTGCCGGTTAAACGTTTTATTCGCGTGCTGTTCTAACATGTGCTTATTCAGAGCGTCTACACTAAAAGGCCGGTCAAACAGCACCTGATTATTTAGTTATCTTAATTTTTGTCTGATTGCGCTAATACTGCCAAAAACACAGTTAATTATGTCTAAAGTGAAAGTAAACAGTTGAGAGAAAAACAGATGCGTGCAGCTCTTAAAGCGGCAGTACTAAACATGCTGTCGCTTGTCATTAAAGGGATAGTTCACCCAAAAATTTAAATTATGTCATTATTTACTCAGTCATGTTGTACCAAACATGTATTAATTTTTATTTATTCTTGTGCTGAACGCAAAAGAAAATATTTTGAAGAATGTGGGTAACCAATCAGTTGCTGGTCCCCACTGATTTTAATAGTAGGGGGAAAAAAATGAAATTCACTGGGGACCAGCAACTGTTTAGTTTGCCACATTCTTCAAAATAACTTTTTATGTTCAACAGAAGAAAGGAACTCTTTTAGGTTTAAAACAACTTGAGAGTGAGTAAATTTTCATTTTTGGGTGAACTA
>NW_015514814.1:24410-24921 GCF_001515645.1 Sinocyclocheilus grahami | reverse complement strand
GGTCTCTACAGGTACCTTTTTAGACTTGGGGCGTCCTGGTTTCCTCTTGCTTGGAGTAGTATCTAAGGGCACAGGAACATCTATCATTGGAACAGGAAGGTCTTTTGGAGCAGCAGGAGAGGAAGTCTCAACAGAAGAGGGAGAGGAGCCTTGGGGAGGCAGAGGTGGTTCCTGATGTGAAGCAGCAGGAAGGGGAGGACCAGGGAATGGGGAAGAACCTGCATTGTTAGGCTGTAGGCTGGCCTGGGGAGAGGCGCTGAGTAGAGGCTCTTTAAAGAGAGACTTCTCCTCCAAGCTCTCAGACGAGGCCTTCCTGTGCATGGGAAGGCCTGCAGATAAAGCAGCAGAGTCAGGGAAAGCTGGGGTGAAAGTAAGATCTCTACCCGGAGTCCGAGGGATACCAGCGCTGAGGACAGGGGATTGAGCGGGGTAAGAGAAAGGGCTGCCGGGAATATGTGGCGAGCTCAAGCTGTTACCTGTTAGCGGCGTGTCGCTACCTGGTGTGCCAGGA
>NW_015514814.1:21406-22506 GCF_001515645.1 Sinocyclocheilus grahami | reverse complement strand
TATATCGTGATATCAATTTTGGCCATATCGTCCAGCCCTAGTTAGGCTCAAATAAGTGTTGTTAATAGAGCCTGATAACTACACTTGATTAAGGTTTATTAAGAAGTACTGTGGATAGGTGCTCACCATGCCAGAGGACAACCTCTCAGAGGCATCTTCCACTGGCTCCTCTTCATGGTCTGAAAGCGATGACTCCTCTTTGCCAGAGGTTTCCTCCTCCTCCTCGCCTTCGCTGTCCAGCTCCAGAGGTCTGGCTGGTCTTCGCTTGGCAGAAGAACCACCACCATCTGTTCTGGAACCATCTGTGCGAAGATCTGTTCTTTCTGACTCTAAAAAAGAACCTTACCAAGTTAGTTTACAAAAATGGCATGAAATCATGTAAAGCATTGTCACTTTAAAGCCAACAGTGGGAATAAGTTGTCCAAGATCAGAAATATAATTAACTGGGCAAGTATGTCAAAGACACACACCTTCATCTTCCAGCTCATCGTCGACAGGTGTGGATGGTCGCACCCTCTTATTGTCATTGGTAGATGTTGGCTCAGGGGGCTGTTTCCTCTTAACCTACAAACAAACGAGTAGCAATTGATAATGAGCAACTTTAACAGTACTACAGCAAACTAACAAAAACTCAGGGTGGTAGTCTGGTACCTTGAAGGATGGTAATCGGATGGCACCGTGCAGGCCTATGCTGAGTCCCATTCCCTCGAAGCCCAGACCCTCCACCTTGGTCCAGTTTACCAGTAAGCTAGAGGATATAGTCTCTTTGGGTTTGGCCCGTTCTTTTTCCTCATCTTTGCCCTCACCTGTCTTCACAGGTGTAAGCGTAGCCTGCAGGTGCAGAAACACGATGAAGGCAGATAATTCTGTTAGTATAATTGACATGACCTCAGGTTTGAAAATTTAATAAACTGTGGTTTTCTTTTTGACTAATTGTTCCAAAACTCTTTGGAACATTCAGTTCTGGAATCGGCTAACATTTATTTAGAGCAAGAGTACAGAAGTTAGGGATATTTTTATCTGTTGTACAAGTTTGTCTACTACTATCCTCACCAGAGCACCAACAGATTAAATATCAATTTATTAACTCATCCCAGGAA
>NW_015514814.1:19245-20347 GCF_001515645.1 Sinocyclocheilus grahami | reverse complement strand
CCATGTCTTCACCTGACGACTGATGGCCCTGCATTTATAAAAAAAATTAAATAAAAAAACATCTGTTGCATTAGAGCACAACCAAGTCATTTACAAAGCTAAGCTGGTGAACAATATCTATTGGCCTATATTGCCTTTGGTTTAACAACTCCTGTGCAGCTATGAAAAGATACATTTCGTTTTTTTCCCCCCTTTTTAACTTGATCCAGACATAACATTTTAATGAAGTTCTATTGCTTTAGTGAGCATAATAATGGGCCAGATTCATGAACATTAAATAAATTAAGAAATGTCTTAAGATCAATTCCACGAAGTTCGTAAGAATGTTCTTAAGTGCAATTCTTGAAAAACTCTTAAGTTCTCAAATATATATATTCTTAACAACATGTTCATTTTTTTGGAAATTCAAGGAAATTACGGTCTTTATCTGAGTGAATACATGACTGAAGACGCACTGATAATCTCACACTTGATTGTCTTTATGCGCTTCCTGCAGATTACCCTAATAATCTTAAACGCACACACTATTTTCATTGCGACCCTGACTGGCACTCGGCTTCACATTTTTAATGCACCGTGTTTTTGAACAGTTACTTTTATAGAGCCTGTCGATCTGTTTCATTCATTTTTGTGCTGTGTTTTTGCGCTCTCATCCAAGTGAACGCTTCCGGTATGTGCTACAGCAACATTCATATGCGCTGAATATTGCCAAAGATTATGTCATATTTATAAGCTAAAATTAAACTCCCTATCTGACTGGTTTTTGTAGAGTTGCTACTGAGTTTTGAAGTCATTAAAAAGTGGCGTCACACAGAGGCTAATCATGACCAATCATTGTTTACATTGTCAGTCATCATTGTCACTTCAGAGAACTTGTGCACATCACTATTAATAGTCCTACTATGTATTATATGTAGCTATTGTTGTTGTAATGCTTAAATTTAATAATTAATTTGAAATAACCCAATAAATTCATTAAATAATTCTTACTATTTGGGATTTAAGACAAGTCTGGGGCTATTCTAACTTTAAGAAGTTATTTACAATGATTTCTAAGAAGATTATTTTCAAGAATTTGAATTCTTCTTAAGTTTTGTCTTAA
>NW_015514814.1:4816-5404 GCF_001515645.1 Sinocyclocheilus grahami | reverse complement strand
TCCCTTTAAAGTCATCGTCATTGATAAAAGACGATGGATATTTTTTTGAATGCTAATTCTCACATTTACATTGTAGCAGTAAAGGATATGAGGATGGTGGACCCAGAGGGTGTCGTTGAGCCAGTCGTTGCCATTGTCCTGCTGCAGCATCTTGTCGTAAGTTATCTTAAGGTAGCGGATGTCCTCCTCATCAATGCCGTCATTCCAGATGTCATACAAGATGGTCATCTCCTCAAAATCTGAGCGGGGTAGGAAGCTGGGGCGGAGCGGTGATGTCACAGGGGAGTGCATGGACAACAACAACTCTTGCCAGCCCCGCCTTTGTCGGCGCGTCTTCTGAACAGGTTCCTCGACGTAAGACAACCTGTCTTCCACCTCAGGTATGACTGTCTGGGTTTGGTTTTCCTCTTCCTCCAATACTGTTGAGTCACCATCTTCTCTTTTGAAGGTCTCTGAAGGGTGGTCTGGGTACAGATCATTTACTGGTAGATCTGGAGGTGATGAGGCCACCATTGGAGCTGGAGGCTCTTCAGAATCTGGAGGGGTCTCTACAGGTACCTTTTTAGACTTGGGGCGTCCTGGTTTCCT
>NW_015514814.1:0-854 GCF_001515645.1 Sinocyclocheilus grahami | reverse complement strand
CATTTGTTATTATTCATTTCCAGAAGTATTTACATATTCAGCAACAGGGATCATGTAACATTTAAAACAGGCCTGGGTTTGTTGAATGGCACTTACCTTAGCCGAACGCTCCTGTTTGTCCCACCACTCATCAAATGCCCTGAAAGCCACCACCTCCACCATCTTTCGGTTGAGATCTCTTTTCATGATGGCCTTCAGCTCCTTGACGATAACCATAAGAACTCCATCCACAGTGGCTTTGTGTGGGTCTTCCTTTTGGGGCTCATAGCCTGGAGGGGGAACAGCAGGGTTGAACTTGGGCATGTTGGGTAGGGGCCAGGGTTGCCCGTGACCCACAGTGCCTGCAGGTTCACCAACCATGGAAAGAGGCAGATACGGGCTGCCAAACTGCATGGCTGCGGCGGCAGCAGCACCGGCACTTGCAGCAGCCCCGCTGATGAAGTGAGGGTAAGGGTACGGCCGCTGGCTCTGCGCCATGCGACTTAACATCTGAGTTTGCATCTGGAAGGACATGTGAACGCTGCCCCACTGTGGTAAGGAGCTCATCAGGTCCATCTGCATAATGGGCATCATGCCAGGGGGATAAGGGTGCAATGGGTGTAGCATCGGATGGGGGCCAGCCAGGTGTGGTACAGTTGGAAGAGGATGCAGCGGCAGTGGGAAGCCAGCCTGTGGATGGGGCAGTGGGGGGAACCCTGGTGGGGGCATGGGAATGGTCTGCATCGGAGACATCGCAGAGTTGACCACAATGTTTTTGGCACAGTCCCCGCTAGCGATCGGTGTGCCAGGCATCTCATCATCGGAAATCTCCATGTCTTCACCTGACGACTGATGGCCCTGCATTTATAAAAAAA
>NW_015514813.1:4774-5676 GCF_001515645.1 Sinocyclocheilus grahami | reverse complement strand
TATATATATAATGTATTAATTGAATGAATGTTAATAACTTAATAATATTATTTGTGTATTAATTGAAATCATAGCGCTGACAGTAACTAACTAACAATTGTGTTCACTTATATAAATGTTGTAATAGTAAATATGAGGTTTGTGCTACTGTACTTTTAAGATTTTAATGTATAAATGACTTATAATTTGTAAACATCATATTGGTTGTACATATTAAATGAGGCTTCTCTCTTTTAACTTAATCCTAACTTAACTTAATTAATTAAGAATTCTTAAATGACTTAATGCTGACTCACAGTCTTCACATTTTTTAATCTACTGCATCTTTTAACTAAAATAATTGTTTAAAAATAAATGGCAGATAAAAATGCTTTGCAATGTCACAGTCCACTCCAAAAACCCATGTAAAAATTTTACTAAATCTATTTCCACTCATTTCTGGCCTCATTGTGTATGTAGTGTGCATTGTGTGTGTTTCTGACCTTAAAGACGGTGAGCTCATGTATGCCATCTCTCAAAACGGTCCCATCTTCCTTCATCAGACGCACAAATGCCATCGCAAAGTTCTTTTCACTCTTGTCCTTCGCTGCACAACACAAATTACACATTACATTCATATCTGAATTCCTTTCCACTAACATCCAGCATCATATTTGGTAGTATATGACAGACTGGATAGCAAGAGCCTAAATTAGAGTTCTGTGGCTTTTAATGCATGCTATAATTTAATAGCTTTCAGCTCATCTATATGCCAGTGCACATAAAATACAAACGCTGATGGCTCATGATGCACAGAGTTTTGTCCGGTCACATGCTTTCTAGAATGAGGGTTTAGAAACAAACGTGTTGTTTTTCAATCAGTTGAACTCTGGATCTGATTTGAATTGTTTTTCTTTTTTTTT
>NW_015514813.1:0-1018 GCF_001515645.1 Sinocyclocheilus grahami | reverse complement strand
TTATTATAGTTTTAAACAAGATACTTTCAAAATGTCACTGTTATTAGAGAAATATGTGTATAATATATATATGTGTGTGTGTGTATGTGTGTATACATGCATACATACACAAATATGTGTATATATATTGACTTATTAAAGCTATAATTTTATGTTTTGAAAGTTACTTTCAATAATAACATGTAAGAACTATGATATATATGTATGAACTCTATGAAGCACTAAACAGGAAATAATTAAATGAAGTCTGAATATATAAATGTAAATTGTGAATATAAGTAAATCAGAATATATAGATGTAAGTCTGAATATGTATAAGTAAATCAGAATATATTTTTATAAATCTGAATATACAGAAGTAAATCAGAATTTATAGTTGTAAGTCTGAATATATAAAAGTAGGTCTTGTGTGTTCTGTGGCAGATGAGCTTGGCTGTGGTGTATCAAATCACTCAAAAAGATATCAAAAAGATATCAAATCAATCAAAATCCAATTAAAACAACAATGTGAGGGTGAGCAAACGATCAGAGAACTTCCATGTTTTAAGATACATGGATGAACAGAAGCTGAGAAGAGGAGACACTTACGGGTGAAACGGAATGAAATATTGTTTCTCTTCGTCACATTCTGTCTTTCCTTTGATGATGTCGCTGATGTCCATCACTGCCAGTAAGCACAGATATATCAGCTGTGTGTCTGTATGCTACATGCAGATCAAATGAGAACATTCACACTGAGATTTACCAGCGACACCAAACGGCCTCCGCAGGCCCGTCGTGCATTTCTTCTGATTAGCATCTTTCAGATCCATACGGCCCAGTCGCACAATCTGACAGATCAGATAGATCTTCTCTCTGCCCAGGTCTTTATTCCCCAGATCCTTTAGAGAGAAAGAAAGAAAGAAAAAAGTCCTTAGGACAGGGCTATTCAATTAAAGATCCAAGAGGTCCGGTCTCTATATTTCCTTCCCAGTGGAGGTCCGGACAATACACACACACACACACACACACACACACA
>NW_015514812.1:3376-5677 GCF_001515645.1 Sinocyclocheilus grahami | reverse complement strand
TCTTACATGAATAATGAATATGCCAGTCTATATATATATATATATGTATATATATATATATTAAGCAGCACATCTGTTTTCAACATTAATAATAAAAATATATGATTCTTGAGCACCAAAGCAACATATTAGAATGACTTCTTAAGGATATTAAAATAGAATACTTTTAAATTGGATTTTTTTTTATTTTTAATTTTAATTTTTTTTAACTAAATTGTAAAAAAAAAAAACACAGCGTTTATGAGCATAATAAACTGCTAACAACATTAAAAAAATCTTACCAACCCCAAAATGTTAAAGTGTAGTGCAATAAAATATTACATTTGTTAATTTGCCCAATATAGCCTGACTCGAGCTGGCATGCAACAGGAATCTCAATGTTTAATAGTTCAAAACTTTGTAAATCACACCTCAAATCCAACCACAAGCCTTAATATTTAATGCTGAGCCCTGTTAGTAGTTTATGCTAACTAGTTCAAGATAGTGAATCATCATGTTGCCAGCAGCCATAACAATTAAAAAATAAATATGCATTCGGGAGAGATAAATATGGGGAGCAGCAAATCAGTCATGAGATGATGTGTGGAATGAAGGTGGATGAAATTCAGTGGCCAAGAAAATGTGTTTGCCTTGCCATACTGTGTAAGTTTCCCATCTTGGTGATATCATTAGCAAGCATGTAGGATTAGGACATTCCAGAAACATTATATAGATATGTTTATTAATTAGAGTGAATTATAGGAAGTATTATCCTCATGCAAGTTTTTCTAGTGACTTATTTTCATGATCTGAAAAGTCTATTCTGTCAAATTCATTAACTTATTAGATCAAGCAATGTTTTAGTGCTAGATACAAATTAGCAGTGCTGCTCTTTGATTTACCAATGCTATTAGTACTTTTATTAGTATTAAATAATATCCTTCAAATATCCCACCAAATATCAAGGAATTTTTTTCAGCCTTGGATTTTCAATTTCATGATGCCTTAACGATGGAAGTCTATGAAGATATAAAAATCAGTCTTAATTTCCCTCATCTGCCATCATTTCTCAAATCATAATTGCCAATAGATGACACTGTGACTGGATCAAGATCAAGTTTTTTTTTTTCAAAATTTCAAAATGATTTATGTAACTTCTTCATCATCCTCTTTCTCTTTGTGAGAGTCTGCCCATGGTACGCAGAGTGGTTAGAAGTTTTGAATGTTTTGACATATTAATAGCTTCTGTCTTACTATGGAAGCTGTGAACCATGAAGCGCAGATGACTAAACTCGCCAGGAGGCTTTGTATGGAAGACTCCTTTCCCTTGTGCTGTGCTGGTGGACTTCCTGGGTAGTTTTGATGCTGTATAGCCTGGGGAAAAGCGACGGGTGTCTGTGATTCTTGATGAACAACTACATTTATGATTTATGACTTTTTCAGTGAATGATTCAAATGGCAGATTTATTGTGTGGAGCTGTAGAACCTATATGAACACAACAGTCAAAGATGTTGTTCATTACCAACTTCTGTCCTAATGGAGACTTGTGGGGGGTTGTTGTTGTTTTTTTACTCAGAAAAAAGCACATCAGCAAGAGTTCATAGCTCACTTTTCAGTGAGTGTGTTCATAAAGTTCCATATCGATACGTAATCTCGTGGTTCAGCCTTTACCCCTCATCCTGATGGCATGCTCTCACTTGGTCTTACCAGGGTTACATTAACCCCCCTCACCTCTGTGGTGACAAACAAGCCCTAAGCCTAATATAAGAACTGATTAAGACATCAAAAGCACATCAAGCTCAGGCTGCCTGAGAAAGACTCTTCAGTTCCTGTGTTGGAAACGCCTGCTCCATCCCCACAGTGAGGGCTTTATGACTCCCAGCAGCAGCTAGAATCTCCACCCCGATTGAAAGGCTCCCTGGGGCCCTTCGCGTGTGCACACAAGGAGCTAGTGATGAGTCAGTGTTGTGCCATGGAAAGTGCAGTACAGACGCTCGCGGTTGTGTAGCTCTGGGCCTTTTCTTTTACCCAATTGTCTTATCAGCCCGTTACCCAGCACTTTCCCGCACCGCTCTGCGCCTCCCCACAGGGCTTGGTGGAAGAGAACGCAAGCACATATGCCAAACTTTGCCTCTCTGAAAAGTTTTCTGAGTTTTGCATCAGTGTAATGTAAGGATAATAGAGATGCAGAGATCCAGACGGGCATATTCATTATTCATGTAAGAATGGAGAGCTAAGTTGTACAATCAGATACAGTATTTAAACCTGTGCACTATACAGATCAGTGTTCAAAAGCTATAAGCGGATTTTGAAGAGATTTG
>NW_015514812.1:1553-2405 GCF_001515645.1 Sinocyclocheilus grahami | reverse complement strand
GAGAGAGAGAGAGAGAGGGAGACGAAGGTGGCCACAGACTGCCAGCTCAGCCAAACAAATTCAACCACTCGTGAAATCTTTGTGAATCAACTCCTAATGTAACCTAATGCCATAACAGGGGGTTAGAGCAAACAGGGGAAATGCAGATATATATTCATGCCTGACAGGAGACAGAGAGAGTCAGAAATACAAGAGATGGTTATATTTTTTTATGTTTGGACATGTTGAAGATGCTTGTTACGGATATAATTATGATGTCCTGGCATGGCAGCATGGCTGAAATCAGCCCCAGTGTGGTTTATTTGGATAGCAGCCATACTGGAGATATGCAAACTTGAACAAACAGCACTGACCCGAAAGCACAATTTTTTTACTTATAATTAGTCAAGGTTGGGTGAACATCACTATTATTGCTATTGCTTTTGTAAACCCCCTATACTGACAATTAAAATATTAAAACTGAGGAGAGGTGTGCTGTTATTTATTTTATTTTTATTTATTTTTATCACGAGACTTAGTATATTCACGTGGCAGATTATAAAATTATATAGATTATAAAACAGATTTACATTAAAGGAGTGACCTAAGTCACATGAAGAGACTTTATACCTCAAACCATGTTGCCTAAAAATTGCCTGATTATTTATAGTCAGGCTTGCAATTTTCATCTGGTGGACAGCAAAAATAAATAAATAAATTTGTATATTTATTGTATATTGTATATTTTATGTATACCTGTATACAGTGAGTGTGTATATATACAATGTATATATACAGTGAAATACATAGAAAAGGACCTAGGTATTGCCAGTAGAGTAAAATTACTGAACATAAAGATAGGAGCCTGATAAA
>NW_015514812.1:0-324 GCF_001515645.1 Sinocyclocheilus grahami | reverse complement strand
ATGCCTTTGTCTATTTGTTTATTTTGAATACGCGCCCTCTAGCAGTGAAAATTACATATTGTGACTTTAAACAGGTGAAGACAAAAATATTATGCCATTAATTAATTTAACAATGTGTAAAGCACCATTAAAAATGCTTGTATTGTGGAACACTTTTTTGTTTTAAACAGCAACAGACAGAAAAAAGAAAACATGAGCAGGAACTTGTTCAATATTGGGGTTGCACCAAATAGGGGTCACAAAGATAAACTTCACTGTGAAATATATTTTTATGAAATAAATATTATTTAAAAGGACAGTTCACCCAAAAATGTGAATTCGGTC
>NW_015514811.1:4858-5677 GCF_001515645.1 Sinocyclocheilus grahami | reverse complement strand
TAATTGTCAATCATCTTTGACGATAGTGGTCCTGACAGAAAAAGTTTTAGCGTGTGTAAGTATGACATAGCTTAGCTTAGCATCTCTAGTCTGACCTTTGCCCTCTGCTGCTCCTCCAGAGCTCTGATCCCACGTCTGTGTCGCTCGCTTTGAGTCGCTCCTCGTCCTTCTCGATGCAGCTGAAACGACAACAGCAGTGTTGTAGGGAATGTGAGTATTAGCTGCTTAAAAGTAAAGAGCAAAACAGCAATAATACTAATATTAGTTTGACTCGGGTGTTTCATATTGTGAATCATCTGATCATTTGGAGTCCAACAAGTTCCACATAAATAAATGAGATGAAGCATTTGTGAAGCAATCCCTAAAAATAGGCATTAACTCATGATTACATAACATAAAAAAGATTTCAGGATTGAATTTCCAACAAAAAAACTACATCATGATATATACCGTTAATATGATATAAAAAGACTATAATGTCATGATACTGTATTTGAATCATTAATAAATCACAGTAGTTATTCTAGCACACAGTTTGCTTCAGGTCAAACATTGTGACGACGAGGAAAACTGTTTCCTTCATGATGTAAGCGTCCATGATTAGACACAAACGCTCACCATTACTCACTCACACGGTTAGTTCACATTTACAGCTTTCACAAGAGCAAATGATCAAGATTAAGCGATTTACCAGTCAGAATTCAATCAAAATGAACTTAGTTACTTTCATACTACATGATTCAAATCAAACGCGAAGCAAAAGCAGAGATTATTCATAAGAAATCAGTGCAGAAACATCTCAATCGTTCAAAACCACAA
>NW_015514811.1:0-903 GCF_001515645.1 Sinocyclocheilus grahami | reverse complement strand
TTAAAGAATAATTGAAAAATGTTTTATTTGAAGGCACAAAGTCAAAAAAACAAAAAAACAGAACACTAAAATCAACTAAAATGTTGGCTTCTTCTTTGAATGGACAACATGCTTCTTTCATCTTAAAAAATATGTTATTAATAGTTATTAATAATTTTATAAAGATTAACTTAAAGGGACAACCATCAGTTTATATTTAAAATCTGTTCATGAAGTATTCACACTGACGTTCAATGTGGAAGAGCTTAAAGAGAGCACACTGAGCTTAATTGGAGCAGCAACAATTTTTAATACATTTCATGTAATATTTATTAAAATGACAAGATTTTGCAAAATTTATAATCTAGGCCATGTATTAAGTTCATACATATTTTAATATGAACAACTATCATTAAGAACATCTATGAAATGATACTTTTTCTTATTGATGTCACACTGAAGCCGTGTGATTTTCATAGTAGTGCACCCTTTAAGCTCACCTTAAAATAATATGAAATCTTTAAAAAATACAGCAGTATAAAACCACAGACCCGCAATAAACTGTCAATTTGTAATACTATGGATTTAAAAGAACAAGCCAGTAATGCACACAATCTTATACATCTAGTCAGATAAGTGTGTTCTGTAGCATCTGCGCTATGTTGCTAAAACTATCTTTTGGATCTAATGTAATTATTATTTCCTATACATCCAAGTTCCAGGTTATAATATGCAAAAGTCTAAACATTAATCTCTTAATTTTACAGTAAGTAGTGAAGCTTACCCAAAACAAAGGCTTAAACATCTAAAAAAAAATGCACAGGAGGTATGCAGTAACAAACACGTCAACTGGTTAAGACAGCAAGTAGGATAATATATAATTTTTTCTTTTTATAATCTGAGCTCAAAAATGGAAGTGTGCTT
>NW_015514810.1:4188-5678 GCF_001515645.1 Sinocyclocheilus grahami | reverse complement strand
TGGATGCGATTAATCGCTTGACAGCACTAGTTAAAACTAAAACATCGAAGAAACATTGCCATTATTCCTTAAAAATAATGCTTAAGTAGAGTCAATATCGCAATCTGATTTAAGTGTACTGACCTACTTTTGATCAATTCTTTCCAAATTTGACCAATTCTATGGCATTTCATGTTATACAGTAAATTCAATTTTTATGACTGGATTCAGTGATTCCATCTGCATTTATCGTGTCACAAATCAGCATTCATTTATGTAGGCCTTCTCGAATCATTTAGTCCCCTTAACTTTACTTCGGCTTCATTGCAACTTTACCAATTACATATTATTTGATGCACAGTTTCATAGATTGAGAAGTTCTGCAAGCCCTGCTCTGAGTAACTAGTTCAGTGCGCTCTACGCCTCCACCCCGTTTCTCAAACTAGTAAATCTCTTTAGCAGCAGCTGTGTGGAAATCTTGCAGGTAACTTACAGTCAAACTCTGCTGTAGCGCACCGAGAGCTTCTCTGAGAGCAGGAACCGGCTCACACTCGTGCTGATCTTCGATCTCCAGAGCCAGAAGAGCCAAAGCCAGCAGCGACGGCTGGAGAGACAGAATTACAGTCAGACTACAAACACACTTTGATAGTTTCCAAATGCTCCAAACAGCTTACCTTGATTTTAGTGAAAGTAAAGGAGCAATGGCAAGCCTTCAACTGAGCCTCCAGCCTCTCGATGTTCAGAGTTCGCTTACTGAAGAGAAACACAGTTTAAAGCAGGTTAAGGTTATTGTCCAGAAATGTTTTTTTTTTTACTGCCTTTATTTAACAAGGATGCATTAAATTGATCAAAAATGATAGTAAATACTAGTACTGGGAGGTATACTGGTTCATACCGAATCCCGGTGTTTATTTTTGTTATGATATTAATTTTTTTAAATACCGCGATACCATGTATTGTTGCTTAAACAACGTTGGGAACGCAACACTGTTTGAAACCGGTCCCTTTTTCACTGTTGCACTGCGGTGAGGGAACAGCTGTATGTGTTACTAAGCGTGAAAGTTCAGAAACTGAAGCTGTAGAACTAATAGAACGTGATGACACAGAAGAACTCATCCACAATATCCACACTGACCTCCACAAATATCCAGCGCCCGCTGCCATCAGCTCCCGCGTCTCACACACACGAGCGCGACTTTAGCTCTAGATTTAGCAACTTTCAGACCCTTTTAGCTGATTTTTCCATAGAATATTCATCCTGGTTAACATGTATTAAAAGGGGTCGTGTTTAGTCACTATTTAGTGTGGTATTGTTTGACAATATTCACTCATCATGACAGTAAAATAAGTCATTCTAAGTCAATACACTGCAGTATTTCCTCTCAATCAGTAGAGAATATGGTTAACACCCCGTCATGCATGGAGAAAAAAAATAAAATACCATCATGTACCGTGAAACCGGTCTCATTTAAAAAAATACCGTGATATAAATTTTTGGTCATACCGCCCAG
>NW_015514810.1:3077-3947 GCF_001515645.1 Sinocyclocheilus grahami | reverse complement strand
AATACCGTGATATAAATTTTTGGTCATACCGCCCAGCACTAGTAAACACATTCATGTTTCAAAAGGTTTCCATCACAAATGAATGCTGTTCTTTTCTGTGAATCCTGAAAATGAAACGCGTCACAGTCTCCACGAAAATATTTGGCAGCACAACGGTTTTCAACACCGAGAACTTTTCCAGACTCAAATTTCCAAACCTCTCAATCGATTTTCATACAATATTTAACAAATGGTCCATGGAGCATTACTTTCAGCTTTATATTTAGTATAGAGTTCAGTCATCTTTAAATATGTTTTCTCTGGGTTTTTCTCATGACAAGGTACAGAGTCCCTCAAATAAAAAGCCCTTAGGTATCTTTAATGCATACTTTGTAGAGGCCAAGAAACCACACTGCGAAGTGGGCTGATGGCACAATAGGTGGCTCAGTGTGCATTGTCCCTATATGCTATATTTAATGGTTTCTGATGCACAAATAAAAGTCTGTATTTTTTTTTTACTTTTGCAAAAGTCCTTGAGGTTTTGCAATACAGGGCCGAAGAATATTGCGAGAAGAAACCCAAAATGTTTATAACCCATATTTTTAGCATATTAGAATGATTTCTGAAGATCATGCGGCACTGAAGACTGCAGTAACGATGCTGAAAATTCAGCTGTGCATCACAGGAATAAGTTACATTTGAACAGATATTAACATGTTTTGAATTGTAATAATATTTCACAATTTTGGGATCAAATAAATGCAGCCTTTGTGAGCAGAAGAGACATTAAAATCTTACAAACTGTTGAAAGGTATTGTTTACACACACACACAAACACAGTGCAGCAGCTCACCTTTCTGCGTCCAGCTGCTCTTGAATGCGAGCGTGAAA
>NW_015514810.1:0-411 GCF_001515645.1 Sinocyclocheilus grahami | reverse complement strand
AAAAAAAATCCCAGAAAATATCGAGATGCTATTTTTGTCAATGTCGCACCTTCATCACAGCCAGGAACCGATCTAGAAGATTCACAGCGAGGGAGAATGTCTCCGAACTGAAGCCGAAGAACCGCGTCAAGGAGAGGAGGTCTCGGACTTGGAAGTCTCTCAGCTTGACCGTCATCCTCAGACCGTTGTCCTGAGCGGACTCGACGACTCGCAGGCCACAGAGTTTGGGCTGATACCGGGCTTCTTGATCCAGAAGGGCTTTGAGCTGGACAGTAAAGGGCAAAGCCCCGGCTCCGGTCACCTGATCGATCATCTATAACACAACAGCAGCACAGAAATATTAAGCTAAAGCAGTACTAAAGACAGACGTCCTACATTGAGCATAATTATCTTTCCATGTGCCTTGCATAC
>NW_015514809.1:5072-5679 GCF_001515645.1 Sinocyclocheilus grahami | reverse complement strand
TGTGCCATGCTGTTCTCGTCTTACTGCATCACCCTGTCAGCATTTACTTCTCCCCAATACTGTTCCCTCTCTCTCCAAACTCTGTCAGTTGTCCTTCAGAAGGGCAGCAGTACGGTAGCCCCTCTATTCCCACATGTCAATGATAGTAAGCTCCAGAGGGCAATCCTTATGAATGCTCTAAACACATACTTCCTCAAACTTGGCAAGGGTAGAATCCCAAAAAAGTCATTGCTAAGCCTCTTACTCCCTTGCGAATGGTAGCCATACAGAATATCTGTCTGTCAACGAGACTAATAACATACATCCTCCAAGGAGAGGTTGTGATAGAGGTTCTTTGATTGTACAACCGCATAGCCAATTGCCAATGACGAGTAGTTGCTAAACATTTCAGATACCGCAGACAAACTTGTTGATTACATCTCAAAATCTTTACTGTCATTTTCACAACTTTTCATTGCAACAAATAAAGTTTTCTGCAAGAAAAAATGGAGGAGGTCAGCTTTGGAGCTTTTATGTGCTTTGGAGCTAAATGAAAGCATATTGATTATACTTTGTACTTTGTCGACCCTAACAGAAGCCTAAAGGCCACAAGCTTTACAGTCCATTC
>NW_015514809.1:2896-3786 GCF_001515645.1 Sinocyclocheilus grahami | reverse complement strand
TAAGAGGCTGCTGTTTGAGGTGCTGGGGTGTCATGAATTCCATTGATGAGATGAAGACCTGTACTTCACTCTGAGAGTTTTATACATTTGATATCACATCAGGACATTGCTGTCATTTAGAGGAAACAGAAATACCAGAAATATCTGGACCTAACAATGATACATATTTGTATGCACATTACTTCGGTTCATAAGCTCAAATAATCATATCCAAGGAAGGAAATAGCTTGCTGTGTTCATAGATGAAAATAACTAAAGTGATTGTTGACCCAAAAATTAAAATTCATAATTTACTCACCCTAAATGATGAATACTCACACTAGTCATCATTTACTCACCCCCATGTTGTAATGATAAAAAAAACAAAGATATGAAAAGATTCGTAAGGATTTATTCTTCCATATAATGGATGTTAACCAAAACATTACCAACATTTTTGTGTTTCAGAAAAGAAAGAAAGTCACACTGATTTGTAACAACATGAAGGTGAGTAAATGATGACGGGTGAACTAACGATCTGTTTATTGTTCTACAGAGTCAGAAAGTGTGAGAAGTATCAAATTATGTCAAAATGAAAACATTTATAAAATATTAGTTGTCATAGACGATATTTGTAATGTTAAACATGGGATACAAAATATATCTCTAGAAATATATAAAAAAAATTATATCCATAAAAAAGATTAATAATGTTTCACTTTTTGCCCTCTACAACAATAAAGAAAGCTTTCGTTATGAACAGTATGCATAATTTTTACTTTCATGCTTATCATTAATAGAAAAAAGGCATAATCCATTCGAGCACTAATACTAAAGTATTCTGGAAAAGGAAATATTTATAGTTATTTTTTGTGTTATTGTCAGTGTGCACTGCCATTGACCCATTTTAA
>NW_015514809.1:0-2246 GCF_001515645.1 Sinocyclocheilus grahami | reverse complement strand
ACGAGGATAGAGTGGGGATTGGAATATGAAAATATGTGTGTGGTCTCAATAACAGCAAACAAAGTGAATTAAAAAAAATATAACAATGCAAAATAAATGTTGGGAGATTTATGTTTTATTTTAACTGACTCTGTCTTGCATCATATACTTTTTACTTTCTCTTCCCCATCCTCAGCTCTGTGAGAGAGAAGAACGGGATGAAGCTTGAACCCTGAGCTTTGGGGCATCCGGTCGAGGCCTGGATACTAATACTCGTGGCTGTCCGAGAGATTTCCTGAACCTGCTGGCCCACGCCGTGAATAAAGATGTGGAAAATGAGTCTTGACTTCAATCCATATTGTTTATTTTGAATTTTTGGGGGATTATGTGTTCTCATTAGGTCTCAGAATAGTATTTATATTTGAGCAAGCATGTCCCTCAACTGTAGGTCTCAGTCTTCCCAGAAATAACCATTCACCCTCAGGCTTGCCCTCCTGGTCAAATTTACCGACCACAAATCAACAGGCACCTTGCTTACCTGCCTTAACAGTGACAAATTTGTCACTGGAATGTGTCTTTCCATCTGGGGTTCATAGTAAACCGCTGTTACTTTGTGAAGTTGATATATAACTTGAGACCTGGTAGTATAAATTGTGACTAAAGGTGACTGTGATTAGATGTGTTTGTTTTAATAGAGGATTTGGTTTAGCTATAGGGTCTGATCAAAGACAAACAGTTCAGGTTCAAGGCTAGTTAGTGCGTATACAGCAATACAAGTCCACATAACTTTCGTATGGGGATTAGATAGAGTTTACAAGAAAATAATTTTAAGCATTAAATAATATACTTGCTCCTGCTCCTGGTCCTTTGCTAGTAATTCTGCTTGTCTGTGCACCAGTCACTATCTATCAGTTTGTGGTTTAGTGGTGGGGATTTTTCTGTTTCTTTCTGCAGGTTACGTTGTTACACCAATAGGTGGCGACCGAGTGAATTATTTGAATCATTCATTGAGTCGATTCGCTTAAAAACACTGATTCATTCAGGATTCAGAAACGCGCCACTCAGAGATGTTCAGCGGTTCAGCTGTGGCTTTGTTTGTAATACTTTAGCTGTCAGTATTGTGCTTAAAATGTGTTATTCAATATTAACTTTTTGTTTATTGAACTGTTTTATCCACCTTATTTTTAACGCAAGAGTGTGCGCAGACATTTTGGTGTGGGCCACTTCCAGTTATTTCAGCTGTACAAAAACAGTCCATTGTGCTGCTTTATACTGCAAACTGGTATTTGTTATTGTAGTATTTTAATCTATTTGTTTTAATCTTTAGTTATTTTAATTAATTTTTATCGTAATCATAAACACACTGGTTTGCACTTTGTTAGGCCTATTTTAGTTATTTACTGTTTCTGGTCTCACTGCTCTTGTGATATTCAATACAGCAAACCTGCTTGTTGTGAGATACTGTTTAATTAGCTATGGCATTAACTAACCTTATTATAAAGCATGTATTGTCTATTTACCAAATTGTTAAATCATGCAGTACTGCAGCAATCTGCAGTTTGATTTATAACAAACCAATGCAGAGCACTAAACCAAGCACCAACTCTCACTGCAAGCCAAGGCCAGACTAAGATTAGCACTGCTTGTGGGATGGGGGATCCACTGGAAAGGCTTATTGAGACCCAGGTTTAGAAAATTACGTTTCGGTCTCAGTTTCTCCCCTCTGGTGAGAATCAATTCAGCAGTGGCTGAAGCTTCATCCTCAGAGTGGTGTGTCCACACAGCTGGGCTGAATTAGAGCTTAGTGGGCAAATGTTTCCCACGTGTTCCACAGTCACAGGCGTATGGCTTCATCTCACAAGCATGGAAATTGTAGCTAACAGTAAAGACTTAAAAAAATAGGTCTGTCATCCTGCAGACCTTGCGTATCCAAAGCTTTACATTCCTGCAAAGAGTGACCACATCAGGTATTATGGTGTATCCTACAGAGGATTTGAGTTGTACAGTTATACATTGTCTAGGCTGTGTGCTAACACAGGCTATAAAGTATACATTTAATCGAGTTAAGCACTTGTTTTAGAAGTTGAAAACAGACTGAGACGGATATTGATACAGAATTCTCTACTGGTTTCCATTTCCAACATGCTTACTGTATGTGCCCGTGTTTGTATGTGTGGGTCCTAAAAGCAGAAGTCCATAAGACATGAACCTCTTTCCTGGCATCTGCAAAATATGTATATTGATTGAGCACAAAATCTCATAATAAT
>NW_015514808.1:5390-5680 GCF_001515645.1 Sinocyclocheilus grahami | reverse complement strand
TAAAAAAATATATATATAAATATAAAATATTTCAAAAATAAAATTAATGGATAAAACTAACAGTAAATGTTAACCTAAAATCTTCAAATTAAAAAAAAAAAAATATATATTTATTGTGTCATCTGCTGATGTATAGAGAGTTCAGACTGGGATCATTTGACGATGGAGGATCTCATCAGCTATAGCTTCCAAGTGGCCAAAGGCATGGACTTCCTAGCCTCTCGAAAGGTAAAACTGAAACACACCACCATGGTCTGCTTGTGTGTGTATACTGTGGTCATTAATATTTA
>NW_015514808.1:0-1353 GCF_001515645.1 Sinocyclocheilus grahami | reverse complement strand
ATGTTTTTTTTTTTACTTAAAAAAAACAAAACAAAAAAACAGCTGATTTAGATTCTTGCATCCCAGAAGTATTTATAATGATTAAAACTGTTCATTTTAAATGCTCTTTCTTTGTACAGAACGGTCACATGGACTGTGGAGTGGGCTTGTCACATGAGCAAATGAAAGCTTTGGATCGGCAAGTGCAAAGGCCACTTAATTTCAGGTGACACATTCATGCTGATCTCGGTAGAGCTACAATCCAACACAATTCCAGCATAATATTAACATGTTGATGCTTTTATCCGCAGCCCACTATTGCGATGTAAGAGTAAGGAGTCTTTAGCTTCTGAATCGTCCAATCAGACCAGTGGTTATCAGTCCGGCTACCACTCTGATGATGCAGAAGCCCCCATATACGCCAACGAGGAGATGATCCTGAAGAGAGACATTCGGATGAAACCTCCACTGCCCAAGAGAAATGACAAGTTCGGCGCAGAGGTCCGTTATAGTGCGCCCCCAGTTTAACATCTATAGCGCTTCAAACAGTCCTCCTCTTTATGTTATTCAGAACTTTAATGTAGTAGCTCAGCCAAAAATTTACATTTCAGGTTCATAATTTACTCACCCTCAAGTTGTTCCAAACCTGTATGATTTTCTTTCTTCTTCTGAACATAAAAGCAGATACTTTGAAGAATGTTAACCAAACAGTTGACTGTAGCCATTGACTTCCATAGTATGGAAGAAAAAAATACTACTATGGACGTGGCTACCAGCAACTATTTGGTTACCAGCATTCTTCAAAATATCCTCATTTGTGTTCAGCCGAAGATAGAAATTAATACAGGTTTGGAACAAATTGATCGTGAGTAATTGATGACAGAATTTTCATTTTTGGCTGAACTATCCCTTCAATGTAATAGTTCGGCCAAAAAGAAAAATTTGGACATAATATCCTTACTACTTTTTAAATACAGTATGATTTTATTTCTTCTCTGCTCTATTTATAACAGAATGTCCAAGCTGCTCTTTTCCGTACAATGAAAGTGAATGGTGACTACAACAAGATTTTCATTAATTGCATAATACCTTAAATTACGCCTGGTTTTTCACATAAAGCTATCAAATGGCTTGAGAATATTTATAATACGAGACATATGAGCTACTTTTACGATGCTTTTACAATGTTTTTGTTCATTTTGGAGCTTGTCAGCCCTTGGTCACCATCCACTTTCATTGCCTGGTAGAATGCAGCTTTTTTTGTTCCTTAGAAAGTCATACAGGTTTAGAACAACATGAATGTGCATAAATGATGACCAATTTTCATTTTTTGCGAACGTTCATTTCATGCTCATGCGACAGAACAGCCAAAGG
>NW_015514807.1:4864-5680 GCF_001515645.1 Sinocyclocheilus grahami | reverse complement strand
TGTATAACTTTGGTTAACAGTGGTTAAATTATTCCTAATATATCTCAAATTTGCCAAATTAAATTTTATTTTATTCCCAACTACTTTAACTTGTTTTTTAAATGTAAGCTGTGAATCAACTATTATACTTAGATATTTATACTCTTGAACTACTGATAACCTTTTACCTGCAACTATAACATCTGGATCGGGATCTCTATTTGCAGACTTTGAAAAAAACATACATACAGTTTTGCTAACATTAAGGTGTAAACACGAATTTTTTAACCAATTTGTAATCTTAACCATTTCTGCTGATAATTCATCTGCCGCTTGTTTTTTAGTTTTAGCATGCAAATATATAATTGTATCATCAGCATACATCTGGCAATTTACAGCAGGTGCACAAACATCAGGCAAATCATTGATATACAAACTGAATAACAGAGGACCTAATATTGATCCTTGAGGTACACCAACTGAATTAATAAGTGATTGTGAGATTTTATTATCTACTCGAACACACTGTTGTCTATCCGTTAAATATGATTTTGTCCATTTAATTACTCTTATTGAGAAATTATAATTTAACAACTTTTTAATTAAAATCTCATGATTTACTGTGTCAAATGCTTTCCTTAAATCCAGAAAAACAGCTCCCACCACACCACCTTTATCTAATTTTGCTTTAATATTTTCCAAAAGAAGACAATTTGCGGTTTCTGTTGAATGGTACTTTTGAAAACCGAACTGCATAGGATGCAATGAAAATTATGTGTTATTTAAATGTAATATCTGTTCGGAGATCCATTTTTCTGCAATTTTTGAAACTGCGGG
>NW_015514807.1:2211-3306 GCF_001515645.1 Sinocyclocheilus grahami | reverse complement strand
TGATGATGATAATGACACACTCACTCCACTAATGAATATATATGACACACTGTTAACAATCAATCAGAGGGCTGTCAGAACCCACACAGGTTCAGATGCTCGGCACATTCATCAAATGTATGTAGAATGCTGCCTCAGCGAAACCAAACCCAAGAGCCTAACGAGGTCTGTTCAACCATCCTGATTCTAGTTCAAGCACTGCTATCTCCCAAAGAACAGGACAGACGTGTAAAGGTGATGTGAGGCATTTTTTCAGTAAAAATACTTTCTAAAATACAGGGGTTCAAGCGTGAAACTCTGAAACCCTATTGTAAATGTAAGGACTTTAGTATTATTACATTTCTATCGTTTAGACCAAACCATAAGGCCTAGAGACTTGAAAATCTGTGAAATCGTAGTGCTCAATTTGGGTACACAATGGCATTGAAACAAGTGCAAAAAACAAGAAATTGACATTTTGACCGTAAGTCCTGAACCGTTTGTTATAGACTTATACAACAACAAATATAAGTTGTGCTGTTGCGAGGATATATCAAGAGTTTATCAAAACATTCAGGCATGGTTCACCTTTATGGTTATAAGGAATGAGATATTTTCATCAAACTTGGCACCTTTATGTATGGGCTCAATTTGAGAACTGCCGTAAAAAAATCTGAAAATAATAATTTGCCTGTTTGATTTTGTAAATAATACACAATGTATTTTTATGCGCACAATTAAAGATCTTAAAGCATCTAAACCCTAATAATTGCTGTTTGCAGCTATATTTTTGTAATTATTTTTGCAGTTCAGTTTCACCTTTAAATATCCATATAAATGTTTAAAAGTCAATGTTACCTGTCAACATTGATCATTATTTGAAAATATTACAATAACAAACTGTAGAATAATATGACTAATAATAAAAAGGATAGTAGCAAAATTTTGATTATAAACAATATCTAACATTACCATTGTTTAAAATTAGTTTCACTGATATGGGGGAATTTAGACATCACAATATTACATATGAAAGATGGACATTCATGTTGAGATTTGCTAATGATTGTTTTAACAGTGTGCTAAGTTAGTAGTTTTAATAAAGTTGAACTTTAA
>NW_015514807.1:641-1381 GCF_001515645.1 Sinocyclocheilus grahami | reverse complement strand
TTTTTTTTTACAGTGTATTGCATCAGACCTGAACCCTTGAGTTTATAAGAAATATATTGTATTTGTTATATAAACAAAGAAGTGAAAGAAGTCCGTAATATCATTGATTTGAAAACCCAAGGTCTGCATAGGTTCCTTTCTCTTCTTAATAATGCATTGCCCTTTGTTGCTTGGAAACATAACGCAATAGACTGACCTGAGAATTCAGCAGCTGCTCATTGTGATGTGTGCCTGTGTGTGTCACAGTAACTGCAAACACAAGGCATGATCCGATATACTCAGCTGGACACATTTGCTTGTGGTTGTGATTTCCAGATGCTTCATATCATTCCAGGCTGAATTAACCGCTTGGTGCAAAATTTATTTTGACATAACCTACTATCTTATGTGTCTGAAGAGGAGAGGGAGGGAGATTAGTTTATTCCTGTGACGGGGACAAACAGCCCGAGGAGTCTGCAGCTAGTGAAGTGAATCATGAAATACACAAACAAGCAAAGTTGGATGGATAAACACTGAAAATGGAAAGAAAAAGACAAGAACATGCATCACCGGACAGGGCAGGACAACAATATAAGACATGAAAAAGATGAGAACAGGAGACAGAAAATCTGAGCACTGATAAATTATTGTAAGCTCAATATCTTCAGTCAGTTTCGTGAACCGACACACTACTAAACTAATATATTTTATGAGAAGGCTTTGCAGGAAACAAAGGCAATCATATTGTTTCAAATTAAACC
>NW_015514807.1:0-545 GCF_001515645.1 Sinocyclocheilus grahami | reverse complement strand
CTTTCTTTCTTTCTTTCTTTCTTTCTCTGTTCCACTTCTGTCATCTCCCTTCAGCGCACTCACTTTCACCTAGAAACACCACACTTTTCATTGACCAAGAACTTTTTGTTGTTTACAGACAGACGACTGGCAGCGACTGGTACATTTTAAAGCATTTATCTCACAGGCGCGTGAAGTGGCTTGTATGGAATTCGCTGGTTTCCCCAGAATGTTATATTTCAAGACTAAAGCTTGCATGCATAAAATGTGTCCTGCATTGCATTTTGTTCATGCATTCTTGCATACAAACAGTAACTGTAGAATTAATGTGCATGTGCACAAATTGCCTCACTTTAACTTATTGTTGACTTTAATAAATGTAAGCATTGATGTGACACATGTAGATGTCATAGACAGTATGCATGCGTCTAGTAGTGCAGGTTAGGTGTGGTTAAACTCTCACTGTTGGGTGTGGTGTGAATAGACCCAAGTCAGCTGCTGGAGAGCTTTGACCCCTGGATCTGTTTTGCTGCATTAGCCTTCTTTCCTTGCAATGTCAAAGCAAA
>NW_015514806.1:4641-5681 GCF_001515645.1 Sinocyclocheilus grahami | reverse complement strand
TATATATATATATATTCCTACGCAATTTCTGTAGCTCAACAAGAAGCACGGTGCAATCCCAAGAAACACAATTCCTTAAATGCAATTTAAGTTGCTTTGGATGAAATCCTCTGAAAAATGCATAAATGTAAATCCACTGTAAAGACGACGAATATTACACGCTTTTTTGTTAAGACTCCAGAGAAAGATTTAAAATAGAATATATGGCAAACTAAATAGGCCCTTATTCAAGTCGCAGCAGGAGACTCAAACCTAACAAGCACAAAGCCAAAACTGCCAGGCATTTAGAAATACAGTAGCTCATGCTATTAATGGTTTATTTAGGTGCAGAATATTAAATGCAATTAAGACTGAATGATGATGGCCAGAGTAATGTTTGGTTTGGTTGTTTTTGATGATCATTCTGAAATAAACATTACTAACACAAGTTAATTGAATAGAAACACTAAGCATTAAAACGTTACTGCTGTTAATGAAAATCTGTCACTATAGACGAGTTTGCGCAGGCAATAAGAGGTGTAATAATGTGTGATGTAGGAAAGAACGGGACATTAGAGTCGTGCTGTCAAGTGGGAGGATCCCGGGACAGATCAGTGTTTACTCCAGCAGACGAAACAAGCAGCTGGACCAGCAATATTTTCTTCAAACCCAGATCTATTACATTCCTTGAACCTTTGCACAAAACTGTATTCACAATTCCAACCTGTCAATTAATCAAACACCTTTTTAGAGGCCATACTGCACACTTTTATAATGTTTTCTTTCTCTTGAAATCAAGCAAGGACAGTCTGCTGTGCATTAAGTTAATACCACATGCACATTAATGACCTTTTTGATGTTCTTACTGTGGATTGGAATAAAAATTATTTTAAAGGTTCTTCAAGGACTGAATAACAGCATAGCTGATAAATATTAAACAGTAAAGTACAACAGTCATTGACCACTTTTCCTATCGCCTTTGTTTCTGTAAGTGTTTTTCCCATTTATTTTCTCCATAGGCATTTAAAGTATTTTCAATAAAAAATAGAAGCCATTAACCC
>NW_015514806.1:4122-4482 GCF_001515645.1 Sinocyclocheilus grahami | reverse complement strand
AAAAAAAAAATTCACAAACAAAAAAAGCATAAATATAAAACCATTTGACTGTAATTCATTGAAAAGATCATTGTATTTTAAGTTTAATGCATAATATCCAAACATAGATATGTTTTTTTTCTAGTACACCTTTATACTAGGAAATTGGCATGACTTTTTAAAAACCAACATGAATTGGCTTTTAAACACAGAAAAAAGGGGTTTAAAATTGTACCTTTTTGGGTACAACAGCTTGTCCCCGGAGCAGTACCCTTAAAAGGACATATTTGTACCTTTGTTACCCCTAATAGGTACATATTAGTACCTTAGAGTAGCAATACGTACCCTTAAGGTACTAATATGTACCTATTAGGGGTAAAA
>NW_015514806.1:2132-2453 GCF_001515645.1 Sinocyclocheilus grahami | reverse complement strand
TCTGGTTCACTTGCAAAAAGGGCAGTGTGAAAGCGAACCGCACCAAGCAAACTAAAAAAATCAACATTGTATTTGGTCCTGACTAAAGCAAGTGAACTAGCGAACTTTCCTGGTGTGAATACACCCTTATTTACCCCTAAATTGAGCATATTACTACCTAAAGTGTACATATTAGTACCTTTTTTGAACAGTTTCTGCTCCAGTAACAGCGGTCTTTTTTTTCTGACAGTCCATAAATGGTATAAAGTATAGGAGTCCAAATGCAACATAAATCCATGCAAAAGTGCTTCTGCACACCTACACAACCTGTAGAGAATCAGG
>NW_015514806.1:0-525 GCF_001515645.1 Sinocyclocheilus grahami | reverse complement strand
GTGGGAAAATTAGGTCCTGTGCTCATATATGGCATCCCTGCGGCTATAGAGAAAGACACTTATTCAGCATAAATGCACTTACACATTACTGTTTCCATGTGCTTCATGAAAAGTTGATTATGATGTGTGCCATTACACGCGCCTCACTGTTTCCTTGGTGATTCATGTGCATGATGAATTAATTTAATCAAGAAATATCAGCCGTGGACATTCAGTATCCGGGCTCCGGGCCAGACCGCAGGGCTCCAGACCCGTGAGGGACGGACACCAAACTCCTGCCGGTGCGCTGCTTAACATGGATTTGAACACCGCAAGCCCTGCTGCTCAGAGGAAATGTCCTAATTTTTCAATTTTCCTTCATCAAATGGGGTAATCATAGGACCGTGCATTGAATGTGAAGCCAACCAGCACGAATATGCATTTATTATTAAATATCATGCCTACAGTACTTCATTCTGATTGGTTAACTGCAGCATTCTGCAGTCAGATAGTTTTGCATAATGGCTGCTAAACAGTATATTTGAC
>NW_015514805.1:5284-5682 GCF_001515645.1 Sinocyclocheilus grahami | reverse complement strand
TAGCCATAGGAGTTTCACTAACTGTCAGTCAAAGATACGTTAGACAAAGTGCAGATTATATTTAGAAACCTCTGGTCTAGGATGGCCGTACTTTAGTGACTCATATGAAGAAGACAAAGAGCAGCAGCATACAGTGCATGTTCTTTCTGTTTTCACTTTAATATTCCCATGTGACTGTTCTGAAAATAGGGCACCATTCCAGCTTCACTGACACCATCAATCTCTCTCATTACTAATTAGCCGTCAATTTCACCACCGCTTGTTTTTCAATGAAAGGACAATGTCAGAATAAACCTCCATGACACTCTATTTCACTGTCCACTATAAAAAAATAAATCAATTAATTAATTGGCCTTGATTAACCTCCCAGCGTTTGATTGATATTCTCATCAATGGGG
>NW_015514805.1:833-3293 GCF_001515645.1 Sinocyclocheilus grahami | reverse complement strand
CAGGGTCTAACCAGCACAACTGGTACTAATCGTGACGTAAGTAGAAATTGATTGGCCAAACGCGTACAGAAACACCCTCACCCGCCATGATTTAAAACGCTGTGTAAACATACTGTAAACATTGTGTCAACTTATTTTGCAAGCATGGAGAACAGCGATAGATGGACGGACACTGAAGTGCAGGCACTTGTAGCAAATGTAGCGCTGCCAGTTGTCGTTGGAGATTCTTAGTCCTCCTTTCCTTTCTTTCAATCGCTTTACATATACGTCGACATTCCATGTCCATTATTGTGAAACCCGTGAGACACAACAAAAACACAGCTCCGATCACAGGGTCCTCCATCCTCCTGTTGTTAACGTAGTTCTTTGTTTCTGTTGTTGATTGCCACGCACAAATGACGTTGCTGTCGACCGGCTTATGTCACTTCTTAGTACACACTGTCGGTGCGAATGCAACCCTTTAAATGGTACTGGGAAATAGTTCGCGCAAAATCGTCCCAGTACTTTAGTACCGTACATTTAGTTCTGGAACTAAAGCGGTGCGAAAGGGCCTATAATTACGGATTATAATGACTTATACGGTCTTTTTACGCGTTGCATCGCGCCGTGTAAACATAAAACCATGTCTGCATTTGTGACTGGTGAAATGACAAACAAGCTTTACTTTACACTGCTCAAAACTCGAGTCTGACTCGTCAGTGGCAAAATCTTTATATATATAAAAAATCACACATGGCGGCCTTGAGTGAGCGGAGGCCGGTGGGCTTGAGAATGGCGCGGCCGGTGGGCTTGCGGCAACCACATGTGACGACCCCGGGCTGGACTCCGCTTCATCCACGGGGAAAGCTGATCTGGCGATCCACAGTGCGAAGTTGATGTATTTCCTCAGCGACCAGCACGGATCAGCCAGGTATGACTAAGCCAATATCGTCCTCTTTTGGAAGGCCAAACAAAGTAGTTTCGCTTTCACAACGAAACACACAGTGCCTTCACGACATGGCGGCAGCAACAATACTACAGCAAGAATAAAAGGTCCTCTTTTGGAAGGCCAAACAAAGTAAGTTCTCTTTCACAACGAAACACACAGTGCCATCACGACATGGCGGCAGCAACAATACTACAGCAAGAATAAAAGTTACGCCTTCTTTCTTTGCGTGAACATTTGGGCGGCGTTATGCAAATCTTCCCACATCGTGACGTAGACATGTGGGGGCGTGTTGGAACGAGCCATTTTGGGTAGGCGTAATTGACTCTTAACTTTTATAAAGAATATCTCTTTGGATTTGAGACTTTAGTCTTTGTGCAACTTTACAGATCTTCTTTA
This sequence comes from Sinocyclocheilus grahami, assembly GCF_001515645.1. Classification (NCBI taxonomy): domain Eukaryota; kingdom Metazoa; phylum Chordata; class Actinopteri; order Cypriniformes; family Cyprinidae; genus Sinocyclocheilus; species Sinocyclocheilus grahami. The sequence goes on along the minus strand of NW_015514805.1, from coordinate 1,969 downwards.
TGCACCAAGAGCTTGTAACACTTCAAAGAGAAAGGAAAAATTTAAATCGCATCATATGACTCCTTTAAAAATGCTCTCTAATCATTCTTGTGGTACTTTGATGTCACACACAGAACAGTCTGTGCAGTGCTGCTTCAAGTCCAACACCTATTGTGTTTTATTAGGAGACGCACAACAGTTCTTCTGTGGCTTTATAGGTAATATTTTCACTTACACAATTTAGCAAAATCAGACAATATTGTGTCTAATATATACCACAATATTAACTTCTTATTATTGAATTGTAAATAAATGTCACATTTGCAACTGGGCAGTGTTCAAAAAATGATGGGAAATCACTTCATGTAGCCATACAAGAGTGATTACTGATAAACTATCTGAAAAAAACAGTCATGTTTTAGAGAAGAAAAAAAATCACTTTCTACTTCGAGGACCTTCATAGAAATGTAGTGGAATGAAAAGTACAATATTTGTCTTTCAAATGTAGTGAAGTTAAGGTCATAAGTTTCCAGAAAAAATAATACTCTAGTAAAGTACAGATACTCAAAAAGTATACTTAAGTACAATACTGAAGTATATAGAAAACAGTTCATAGAAACATTTAAATTCTATTCTCATTCAAACATTCTATGACATTGTTTTTCTTCCGTTGAACACAAATGGAAAATGTTTGAATGTACTAGTCACTTTTTCTATGCAATTTTGAATGAATGAATCATTCTCTTGAGTCCTTCTAAATTTTAGATTGATCAGGTGTAAATGTGAACGGCAAATCTGGTTCAGGGAATAACAACAAGCTATCAATACAACTCAGACTTGGATTAAGTGCACAAGGGCCACTTTTGCATCCTTAAGCTTGAACGCTCCAGTCCTATTCTAGTGTAACTGCATAGAAAAGCCTCATCAGTACCTCCTTTTATATTCCAGGGGAAAAATGGGATTGGGTAAATAATGACAGAATTTTTATTTTAGTTTGAACTATCCCTTTAAAAAATGCAGCAGCCAATCTAGTGTTTCTTTTGTTCTTCTTGCATATTGCAATTTTACTCAGGCACAGAAGTAAAATATTTCTCATTCGCTTGTATCTTTCATCTCATGCGTTTCTTTCTTTTTTTTTTTTTTTTTTTTTTTTTTTT
>NW_015514805.1:0-780 GCF_001515645.1 Sinocyclocheilus grahami | reverse complement strand
TCGTGTTTTTTTTTTTTTTTTTTTTTTTTTTTTTTTTTTTAAATCTCTGTGTTTGAAACATACCATTTTCGGTTTTGTGCCCCTCTCCGATCCCATAACCATTTACTCTTTTCTCATATCTCATCTCAAAGCCCAACATTCAGTTTCTTTCTACAATTAATTCCATAGCTCTCTACCTTGTGCAGTCTCTCTTTCTTTGTGGATTTAGAGCTGGCAAAATTAGAGAAGTTTTTTTTTGTTTGTTTTTTTCCAATGTCTCCTTTCAATTAAATCCAATTTTCCCCCTCTCATTTCCTTCTAAATGCAATTAATTTAGTGCTTCAGTCTTGCACGATGGCTCACATTAATAGAAATGGGAGACGTCTCCTCTCAGATGATATTGTAATCAAATGTTTATGGAACTGCCATAGTGATTGTAATTAGAAGTGGATCTCTGTTGCATTGGCTTTGCCCTCTGTATGATGAAGCCTCCCGCTTATCCTATGGGATGTAAAATACAGCATGGAAGTCTCTGTATACCAGGACTGCATTATTCAGAAATGAATTGAGAGCACATTTCAAATTGCAACTTTAATAGAGTTAACTAGAATTTAAACTGAAGTAGCAAACATAATTGCATTTACTTAACTTTAAAATGCATTCTAGCTTAAACAAATCAAAATATTAGAATAGAACCATTAAGAAAAGGAAGGAGATTTTGAAAACTTTTTTTTTTTATAATTTTTTTTTCAATGTGTGCCAGCTTGCAACGAGCCAAAATACCAGAAGAGCACCATTTAA
>NW_015514804.1:4531-5682 GCF_001515645.1 Sinocyclocheilus grahami | reverse complement strand
AGAAGCAAACTACATGACAGTATTCCAGAGGATATAATTTGTTGTAAAGGTTCTGACTTTGATACATTAAGTCTAAGCCAAAACTTTAAAGTTTCATTAAAGTTCAAGCATAAATCTGTGAAACTAATGCAATTTAGAAAGGCAAATAATTTGTTGCTACAAAATGTTACAAAACTGCTAATGAGTTAAGAAACTTGTATAAGTTGCTGAAAGGTAATATCAGTCTTAAAATCTTTTTATTTTGCTTTTTGAAGTGCATTTATCTTGTGAAAAACATTTTTAAAAAATGGAAAACACAAACAAAAATGCTAATTCAGAAAATGATTTTGCAGTACAAGAACCACTGACTTTTTAAATCACAGCAATAAGGTCACTGACAAATTGTTGGTGAAAGCTTTGGAAAATGTCAGCAAACACGTCATGCCATTTCAAGTGGAAAGATTTCCAAACTAATGGAAAATATATTTTTTTAAAGTCTTGAAACAAACTTTTATTCACGAAAACTGCATCCAAATGACAAGCAAAAAGAATAGAGGAGAAATTATCTTATTTAAATCTTAAAAGTATATCATCAAACTAATTTAATGGGGTCATATGATGTTGCTAAAAAGATTATTTGGTGTATTTGGTGTAACGAAATGTGTTTATGTGGTTTAAGGTTCAAAAACACATTATTTTCCACATACTGTACATTATTGTGCTCCTTAATGAAAGTTCATCGGTCTGAAAAGCGAGGTGTGCTCTGATTGGCCAGCAATCCAGTGCATTGTGATTGGCCGAATACCTCAAGCGTGTGATGGAAATGTTACGCCCCTTACCATACTGTGATGCCGTGTCCGGGCGCGACGAGACAAAAACAATAAAACCCATTACAAACGAGGCATTTGTTGCATCCAGTGGGGACATAGCCTAATTACAGATTATAATGACGTATATTGTCTTTTTACGCGTTGCGTTGCGCATCGTGCCGCGTAAACATAAAACCATTTGTCTGCATTTGTGACAACAAGCGCTACCATACACTGCTCAAAACTCGCGTTTGAATCATCAGAGGCAAATTCTTTAAATATGAAAACATACTTACAGGCTGTGAGTCAGACCAGCTGGCATTGTAGGTTCAGGAAACAGTCCTCCGTTAAATGCGTTGCACA
>NW_015514804.1:0-1480 GCF_001515645.1 Sinocyclocheilus grahami | reverse complement strand
ATTGGCCAGCAATCCAGTGCATTGTGATTGGCCGAATACCTCAAGCGTGTGATGGAAATGTTACGCCCCTTACCATACTGTGATGCCGTGTCCGGGCGCGACGAGACAAAAACAATAAAACCCATTACAAACGAGGCATTTGTTGCATCCAGTGGGGACATAGCCTAATTACAGATTATAATGACGTATATTGTCTTTTTACGCGTTGCGTTGCGCATCGTGCCGCGTAAACATAAAACCATTTGTCTGCATTTGTGACAACAAGCGCTACCATACACTGCTCAAAACTCGCGTTTGAATCATCAGAGGCAAACTCTTTAAATATGAAATCATACTTACAGGCTGTGAGTCAGACCAGCTGGCATTGTAGGTGCAACGCAATGCAACGCAACGCAACGCGTAAAAAGACAGTATAAGTCATTATAATCAGTAATTATGTCCCCACTGGATGCAACAAATGCCTCGTTTGTAATGGGTTTTAATGTTTATGTCTTGTCGCTCCGGCCGGACACGGCATCAACAGTATGTGAGGGGTGTAACATTTCCGTCTCACGCTTATTTCACGCCGTCTCACCCCTGCAGCCCAAGAGGTATTTGGCCAATCACAATGCACTGGATAGCTGGCCAATCACAGCACACCTCGCTTTTTCAGACCGATGAGCTTTGTAAAAATCGACGTGTTTCGAAATGGCGGGGCATAGAAGAGAAACAATAATGTACAGTATGTGGAAAATAATGTGTTTTTTTACTTTAAACCGCATAAACACATTTAATTACACCAAATACACAAAATAATGTTATTTTTAGCAGCATCATATGACCCCTTTAAAGCTTAAGTGTTTTTTGTTTTTTTGCCATTATCACCAAACACAAATGCAAAGATAATGATTGTTTTCAATCAGGCAAAGACAGACAGTCCAACTCCAAACGCATGTTACTGATTGAGCCAATGTTAAAAAAAATTAAAAATACTGAAAAAAATCTAAAATTACAACAATCCCCAATTGGTTTTAAAAAAAAGTTTCAGGTTAATTAGGATTATTTCAATCAGTCATGCTAAATTGCACTTCTAAGTTCTAATGGTTTTCCTGACCACATACCACAGCCATATCACCCTGCAGCCCAAGACTGGTTGCCCACTGAAGCTAAGCAGGGTTGATCCTGGTCAGTACCTGGATGGGAGACCTCCTGGGAAAACTAGGTTGCTGTTGGAAGAGGTGTTAGTGAGGCCAGTAAGGGGTGCTCACCCTGTGGTCTGCGTGGGTCCTAACGCCCCAGTGTAGTGACGGGGACGCTATACTGTCAAAAAGCACCGTCTTTCGGATGAGACGTTAAACTGAGGTCCTGACTCTCGAGGTCCTATCATTAAAAATCCCATGGCACTTCTCGTAAAGAGTAGGGGTGTAACCCCAGTTTCCTGGCCAATTTGCCCCCCTGGCCCTTGTCAAACATGGCCTCCTAGTAATCCCCAACCACTTGA
>NW_015514803.1:4917-5683 GCF_001515645.1 Sinocyclocheilus grahami | reverse complement strand
CAGGTTTGGAACGACATGAGGGTGAGTAAATGATGACAGAATCTTTTTTTTGGTGAACTATCCCTTTAACCCAGGATAAAAACTTGCTTTAACCCTGGGTTAAACAAGATGTTAATCCAGGATTAAGAGTGGAGTGACAAACCGCCAAGGTCAGTTTTGAGGGCCATTGTTATGGTGATGCGTGATGACTCTGTGGTAGTCTTGGGTCGGGGAGAGGTTGTGTTCAGGGGGCAGGTGTGAAAGCTCATGGCTGCGGATATAGTTCATGCTGCCAGGGTGGGTGAGGAAAAGAAGCTGGCGAGCAAACAGTGGCTCAACCTGTGACATGAGGACAAAAGCCAATTAAGATGACATGAATATCATTTATGTTTTATTCCTAACTTCATCTGTATTATAAGGAACCAAAGAAATGTACCTGCACTGTGAAGGTCCTTCTTGGTCTTTGAGTATCGGTGCTCTCATCCTCAAAGAATAGCAGCACTTGGGAACATGGCGCAGGACGAGCGTGCAAGGTGTAACTCTGCAACTCTACAGAAGATACAGAGGAGGACACATTTTAATCACATCCAATGACAGGTGAGATCATCAGAAATACATCAGATTTTTGTTTTATGTTTTTGAAAGATCTTACAGGATTTCAAAAGAACTGCATTTATTTAAAATAGAAAACATTTGCAATATAATAAATCTCTTAAATATCTCTTTGTTAATTTAATGCGTCCTTGCTGAATAAAAGTGTAAATTTCGTTCAAAAAAGAAAAAAATC
>NW_015514803.1:3644-4223 GCF_001515645.1 Sinocyclocheilus grahami | reverse complement strand
AATAGACAGGCATAAAGATTTATAATAAGTGTCTCTCAGTGCTTACTGAAAATGATGAGTGATGAAGTAACATTTCTGTTTTTTTCTTGTTTTCCAATTAATGACATCAGATCATGTGTTTGTCAAAATCTTAAGTGTTATTTATCTGAAATGCCATACACATGAATATGTTACTATGCACTAACCTGTTATGAACAGATGAGTGTCCAGCAGTTTGCAGTTCTGTTCTCTCTCCAGCTTGTTGGGCTTGTCGGTAGGTGGTGCGTGAGCTCCCTCCCAGTACACCCTGCAGGGGCAGCGACGACGGGCGTAGAGCCCGTCAGGGGCCATCCAGAGTGTAACGCCACGCTCCAGAGATGCCCCTTCAGCATGAGGGAGTTCAACCAGTTCTGGGGCCCCAGGTGAAGCGTAGGCCTGTCCCTCTCTGCTAGGGCCCAGCTGACAGCCCTCTGGACTACTCACTGTTACCTCTCGCACCAGAGTGTCCCGGTAAAACACCACCACATGTAAGCGGTAATCTAACGGAGAGGGATATCAAATGAAATAAACGCTTAGATTACCTGCCATCATCTAACGCTC
>NW_015514803.1:0-2092 GCF_001515645.1 Sinocyclocheilus grahami | reverse complement strand
ATATATATATATATATATATAAACAAAACAATTTAAATATGGTAAAAACATATGTGTTGTCTAACAACTGCATTTGAATGCATTTTAATAACACAAATGAACGTCACGTAAATAGACCATGTATTGAAATCTGAAATATTAGTAAGATCACATGGGAGAAATAATGCTTTACTGACGCGGCATGTGTCTGTTTCTCTTCCCCTCAACACTCATCCTGACTGTACCTTGAAGAGCGCAGCATCCTCCTCCCTGTTGTAGTCCTGCTTGCCCGCGTGCTTCCACGGAATCCGAAAGATACTCTTCTCATCGTTCTCCCACACGAGTCCAGGGTATTTTCCGGTGTCCACCTGCTCTATCAGCCACCGACGCAACTTTCCGTTACCGGAGCCCCCCGCCATCGAGCGCTCTTCATCTGAACACATCTGAAAACAGAAACGTATATCTTTTTTCATTACCACATTAAATGCAAAATAAATCAAACAAATTAAACAAATAACAAAAAATTCAGGGAAGTCTGAGTTGAAAAAGACATATGCCTACTGCAGAAAGTACAGGAGCGCGTGCTGCCCTCTTTCAGAGCTTTCGAGTTTTGAAATGTGTCAGTAACGTAGTTCAGCTTTCGATCGCGAGTTTTCTTCAATTGTTTGCATTGACAGGGGCGGAGCTTTCGCCACAGACACTCGCAGGATTCCGCGCACCTGCAGGCAGCGCGCGTGAGATGTGACGGACGTCCCGTAAGCTCGCGGGGGCTGTTTATATTGAACCCACGCGCACTGAAAAGGGACTTTTGGCGTTTAATAAAATCATTTTAATTTCATTGAATTCCTTGACGTTGAAATGTCAGCTGTTTGTTTATAGATATGAGTGTAATTTGTGTGTCTTTAGCTAGAAGTGGGCACAACCTGATCAGCCATGCAACAGATGCAGAAACGGTAAATTATGAAATACATTAATAAATAATACTGATTTGGCTTAGCCCCTCACATAAACCATGTTATTACCATTCTTTTAAACAAAGCATTTTTAGATTTAGCCTACATTTTAATCTATTGTGTGCCCCATATACACATTAGGCCTACCACAAACTAACATCACACATTGCTTTTTTATAACCTTAACATGATTTGCCCCAGAAGCCTCTCAAGTGCATTTTACGTGCATATCTAGTGTTTCAGCTGTGTATTTTCCCGTTATTAGAAAGCTTCAAACTATGTAACTATTGGTGTCTTAGTGGCATTCCTCTAAGGAAGGTAAGGCTGATCTGTGTCTATTTGTAGCCAACAGAGGGCAGCATGTTTTCAGTGTGTGCCATTCTTTAAAAAGACAGCCAGCAACCACTACATAAACCACTACATTGCAATAGAATTTTAAAATGAAGAATTTTCATCCTACTCAAGACATTTTCATTCAGTGATAGTGGGAGACCATGGTTGGATGGGTTAATTTCAGTCATAATACTGCCAATAATTGTAAGATATATAAAAGTTTGCCCTCTGATTTTCATTGAGTCTATCAAGATATTAAAATTAATCGAACATATCGAGGTGAGGGAACTTGTAACCTTACTTTACCAAAAGAAAAATCAACTATTTTCTAAACAATTATAATTTAAATAAAATAATGTTGAAGAGCTATATATGAATATTATTTTAAGCTATCAATCATGGGAACCAGTTAACTTTTGATGTAAGTCACAAAAGCCTGTGATAAATCGTTACATGGCAGACAAAATCTTTTTATCATGCCATCATCATCTGTTTTGATGAATGAAGGCTACTTTTCAAAAGACTTATATAGATTGAATTATTATTATTATTATTATTACTATTACCCTTGTCCCAGATCCAGACATTCCAATAATGAGAATTAATTATCTAAAATATGAGTTCTTACATGTTTTAAACTATAATCCAAAATAATAATAAATCACTTTAATTAGCCTATTTATTAGATGACATTTTTTTACCCCTCATATATTTGAGCTAAATAGCAAGGTAAACAGAGTAGTGTAACAACTACAAAGTATAACATATTTAGATTAAATAAGTTTAGTTTTTTAAGTTAAGTTTAGCATGTGCAGGATTATGATGCA
>NW_015514802.1:5076-5684 GCF_001515645.1 Sinocyclocheilus grahami | reverse complement strand
TAGTTACACGCACCCTGTCACTGTAAACTGGCCTGTCAATCATCTGATCACAGTTCACATCCTCCACATTTCATTTAGCTTCCTACCATACTGGAGAGAAATGAAGTAGCACGCTGACCTGCCAGCCGTGGGTCTTTATGCAAAGAACTCTGGTCATATTTTTTGCATAAGTAAAAGTCAAATATAAAGAAAAATAATGCAACCTTTGGTGCAAACGTTGGATGCACTTCAAGTGCTTGAAGGAAGATGGCTCTAAATTGCGTCTTCGTCATTCAATGAGTGGCCTGTGGAAAAATGTGCATTGAAGTGCTGAGTAGATGGTGAGGCTGGGTTCTTAAAAGCTGTCATAATAATGTGCAAGGGTACCCACCGTCACCGAGGAGGAAAAAGCCCTGAGCTGGATACTTTGCCTGGTTGTAACTGGGGCTGTTCTTAAGCACCCGTGATTCGTGGACACTCCCGGGGTACCCTACAAAAATGCCCCTCGATGGTCGCATATCCCTCGAAGCTGGATGGAGGCAAACAGCTTTCTGTTTTTATAACACTGTCCATCGGGGCCAGCTGGTGGTTTTATTCTCACAGGGCATCCATCAATGGCTCCAACAGCT
>NW_015514802.1:0-885 GCF_001515645.1 Sinocyclocheilus grahami | reverse complement strand
AAAAAAAGAGAGCCACAGATGCTGTCTAGGTAGTGTGCAGTCTGGATTTGAGACGCGGCCCTTCTGTAGGACGCTCTCGTCACGTGACCAGGTTAGTTTGCGACATCAGCGAGATGCGATGATCTCCTCGAAGTGATCGTGATCTGCTGGAAAAATCGGTCCGACACAACCATGCCGAGCAGACGACCCTCAGCGGTATGGCTCACTTCATCGAGCTGTGTGTTTTAGAGCGTGTTCGCGGTTCTCGTTGGTGTCTGACACAGTTATTGGGACGCGACAGCAGATCAGTGGAAGCGGACCGAGACAAAGAGAAAGGCGTTCATAGCTAGAATGCTTCGGGCCTAAAAGAAGCCAAGAGGTAAGCGGGCCATAAATCGGGCGATTGCATAATTGAAAAGACCCACGCTCACGCACGCACAGTAACATTTGATGCTTTATTCAGGAGATCAGTTGTAGCAAGTTAACGAGGCAGAGCTAGGGTTGTTCCTCTTTCTACATGCGAGCTGTCCAACCCTGAACCCTCTCACATGCCATCGACTCGACAAAGCATGCTTAGAAACAACCTTTTATTCTTTTTAAATCAGTTTTCGCTCAGAATTCATCGTGTGGTCAGTTCGAGATTGCAAAAGACGATTCTACATCTAGCGCTCTCGGATGCAGCGTTGCTCTTTGATGCTCATGTTTATTACTAGAAATTGACTTCTAGGTCATTTAAGCTAATTCAACTTCGTTTACATTCAGTTTTTACCTTCTACACAGTCGCTAAATGCTAATGGGGTGGTCACGAAAACACACCTCATTGACTAGTTCAGTAGCTCTACTAGTTGATGATTATTATTATTAAAGAGGTCATATGATGCGATTTCAAGTTGTGCTTTCTCTTTG
>NW_015514801.1:5246-5685 GCF_001515645.1 Sinocyclocheilus grahami | reverse complement strand
GGACACCCTGTAATCCTTTAAGACAGTAACAGATCACTTACATCATCAATGAATGTCCCAATGTCCTCAGGATTGGCTGGTCGTGGTCTATACCGAGGTGCTGACAGGAAAGTGGGCACCACATCATTTCGGAACACTTCAGGTCTGTTGTCCAAGCCACAATGCAACACACTCAAATCAAAATCCTGTGCAGAAAGGGTGTTTGATATGAAAGAACTGCAAAGAGGAAACTAACTACTACAAAGCATGCAGAAGGTCAGCATATAGTCTCAAGTCAAAAAAATTAAGCAAAAAGGCAGTGTTGTACATTATGCTTGAGTGCTGCAGGCAAGATTTTCCTGCAATAAAAGAATCAAGTAACACCAAATAACAGGATGCTTGACTGTCAATATTTGGTAACACTATTTCGATAGTCCACTTTAGACATTCTATTAACAGT
>NW_015514801.1:0-1119 GCF_001515645.1 Sinocyclocheilus grahami | reverse complement strand
TCGCACACGAATGGTTCCAGATAAAATGTTGATATCAAACATGTTCGGTTTTGGAAATTGTGGCTCTTGGCTGACAATTGCATAGCTGACTATACCGTTGTTCGTATCTGGGTCATCTGCATCAGTGGCTGTGACCGTCATAAACTCATAATCTTTGGTAAGGGAATAAAGACTAATTAGGTGGTAAAAGCTGCAGAGGCATTTGAAGAGAAAAAAATAGCTAAAAGCTATTTTACTGAGAAACTGCACCATACACCTACCTTTTCCAGCAGCTTCATGAACATATCCATTAAAAGGATTTTGAGTAAACACAGGCCTATTATCATTTTGGTCGATCACATTGATGACAATTTCCATTGGTTTTTCTGCTACATTAATCACATCAAGTGCTGTAGCATGAGCTATAAGCTAAAGAAATGAGAATAAATTTGGGCATGTTAAGAGGCAAATACTGAATGAGTTTCTTTAAAGTATTTTAGTCCATGTCTATTAGCTTTGAGACACTGATATGCAAGAAAACTGACTTCATCTTTAGTAGATATACAAATTTAAAATGCAAGGTCTCATGCAAACACATGAAAATAAATCTGATGAAAAGAGGACAGTTTTCAAAGAATCAAGAGTGATCAATGCTTAAATACAAACTAAATGTTGATTTTAAATGTTTAAGAGACTAAATATCAACTTACTCTGTATGAAGCTTTTTTTTCTCTGTCGAGTGGCTGAGTCACATAGAGATTCCCTGATAATCTTTCAACAGTGAAAATTCCCTTTGGGTCCTGATTTGCCCCTTCACCTGTGATGCTGTATTGCATTCGAGTTTCCAGGGCATAGTCGGACTTTATCTAAACACAGAAAGCAACAAGAGAACAAAGTCAATGACAAACAAACCTCTCTCATCAGTCTAATTCTGAACAGTCCTTTCATGATTTCCACTCACCTGGACCAGCTTCATTGGGAACGGACCTCTGCTATTCTCGGGTACATTGAATGGCGGAATAACCCAACCTCTCTTTGCTCTCTTCAGACCCGTTGAAGACTTTAGAAAAGTCAGAACCTGATCAGAGGGCAATTCCATCTAAAAATATTAGATAAATGTGTTAGTAAGAGACAATAAAC
>NW_015514800.1:5007-5686 GCF_001515645.1 Sinocyclocheilus grahami | reverse complement strand
GCTTTTCCACTTGAGCTTGTGTGAAGCACATGGCCAGTAAATATCCATCTGTTTATCTCTTTCAACTATTGCTGTTTTTCTTGTTTGTCTAGCATACAGATATTCTCAAAGGACTCTCTTATGAATAATTCCTCACCTCTTCAGGACGTCATTGTGCTTCACACGCTTCTCGGCTTCACTCTAATGTGACACAAGAAGAGGAGTTTTTAAATAATACAGTCAGGGATACAGATGTCTGAAGGCTTCCATTTGGCACAGATTCATTGTCTTTCCAATAGACTTTGATGGGTCTTGCTGTGTTAAGAGGGCAGCGCTTGAGCAGCAATTCCCAGACTAGTCTCCAGCGCTTCCTGGATTTCACTTCTCCGTCACTCTGTCGATAGCATGACACTGCAGAAACTCAATTTAAAATGTTTCAGTCCAGTGCAAGTTTATTTTGACGTCATTATAGAACTCAAATAGAAAATAGCTGCATGAAGATTCTCCATTTGTGTCCCACATAAGAAAGAAATGGGCTTGAAATTACATAACGGTGAGTCAATGATGACAAAATATTCATTTTTGCCCATATTCCATTATCTTGAGTCTCTGAGCAAGTTGAGAGATGCTTTGTGTAAATAAATAAATTTTTTGTGCACTTCAGCTCTTCTTTATCCACCTCATGTTCTTCCAAAAAAAA
>NW_015514800.1:0-4254 GCF_001515645.1 Sinocyclocheilus grahami | reverse complement strand
GTAAGGTATGGAAATAGGATCATCCTGGTTTAGACCAGCTTGGCTGGTGGAAACCAGCCTGAAACCTGCCTACTAAGAGCAGCGGACCACTTTATGCTGTTTTTACAGCAGGATTTACTTCCCATTTCCTCCACTTCTTGCTTTTCCACTTGAGCTTGTGTGAAGCACATGGCCAGTAAATATCCATCTGTTTATCTCTTTCAACTATTGCTGTTTTTCTTGTTTGTCTAGCATACATTGGACTCTTAAACTAGTAAGCCTAAACAAGCTAACAAGTGTTACCTAGGGTGACCATACGTACCATTTTCCCAGGATGCGTCCTGGCCAGGATTTCTATATTGCCTAAAATATCTAGGTTTTGGCTTTGTTTGCGTGTGCAAACCGATCGGTGTATGACATCAAAATACCATACAGATGGTTCCTTATGCTTTCAAAATGCTCTCGAGGTATTTTGATGTCATACACCGATCGGTCTGCACACGCAAACAAAGCCAAAACCTAGATATTTTAGGCAATATAGAAATCTAGATATTTATATATATTTAATGTTTTGTCATCACTTACCCTTATTTTTGGCCGTAATCCTTTTATTGTAATTTTTTTTCCTGACGTTCAGAGATTCTTTATGTAAATAACTGCACATTTTGCATAGTCTAAAGTTTAATATTACTCTACTGAGGGAAATTTTTGTTTTTGTGCTTTAAATCATGCAAACACTTCTTTGCTTCTTTTTCCAACTTATATCACTTTAAAATTCCTTCTGTGACAGCAGATCTTTTGCATAGACAAAAAAATATTTATGGTGTTTTTTGTGTGTGTGTGTGTGTGTGTGTGTGTGTGTGTGTTTTGAGCTTGATGTGGTCATTATGAATTGTTGTCATGTTGAAAAGAGCTGCATGCAGTTTCTCCTTTTATATCCACAGAATGTCATGGATTCGGCATGAAATGAGGGTGAGTAAATTGACACAATATCCATTTTTGGCTGTATTCCTTTTTTTTATCATTCGGCTGAGGAAGTCGCAAGATGCTTTGTGCAAATAAATACATGCTGCATAGTCTAAAGTTCAATATTTTGGTGCTTTAAATCATGCAAACACTTCATCTCTTCTCTCTCCCTCTCGCTGTCCTCTCTCATTTTATTCTCACAATGCAAACAGGATTTATTCCTCTTGTAGCGTGTGACTGTTTCCTGAAATTGAAGGGATGCATTGGGTTTGTGGCATCAGTCAGATTGAACCCGCGTGTGTCATCACTCAAGGCCTTTTCCATTCAGCTCTCTGACTGGTAATTACAAGCGCTCATCTGTTTCTGCCTAATAAACATCTCGCTGGAATTCCTCAAGGACACGCTTCCCCCCGCGTCCCACCCGACACGATGACCATTTCTCAGCTGTCATTTAAGCAGCGTCCCGTGCAACTCTCGTCCTTCCATCCCATCTACTCTTCTCTGCGTTGGGATGGTGACTGATACTGAGAGAGGTAACAATTCTGGTTTATAGAGACATTTGTTAGCGTTTCTTTTAGTACTAGGAGAATAATTGGTCCTATAATGATATGTAATGATTTATTTATGATGATAATGATATTTTATGTAAAACCATTTATCAACTACAAGTCATTTGTTGGTCGATTCCTCAAAAAATTATTCTGTGGTGCTTTTAAAATGTTGATCTGTTTCGAATTGTGTCATTTTTTTAAAGAAATTCAAACAATAAATACCGTTTCATGGCTTTTTAATGTGTCGTGACAGATCGATGTAGCGCCATCATCTCTTCCTCTTTACTAGTTATAGCACGAAATAAACATGAATGAACATCAGAAGGTATCTTGCTTCAATCGCTGAAAGATGTCAATACACACCATTTTTTAAGTTAAAGTCCACTGACGTTAATCTACTCTCTTGTCTGGTTTGTTTGTTGGACAAAATGGCAGATTCTGCATTATGATTGGTCAGATGGCCTGTAAATCAAACTCCCGGTGAAGGGTCAGTTGGAGATAGTTGGATCTGTCTTAGTTTTTGCTGTTCTGTCTGGTGCAGCAGAAATGTAATCAGTTGATTTTGAGTTGGACGTGATAAGAGTAATGACTTCAGGGAACAAGTCAAGAATCATTCTGACTGATTCAGTCAGTGATTCGTTCATTGTCTTGAGAAAGGCTGATGGCCAAGACGTTGGTTTAATAAATAAAGAAGCCTAAGAATCTGAGTTAAGTTGACTTAAATAGAAGTTTGACTTGCATCTTGATATTTAGATGTGCTTTCATATTTTGATTCAATTGGTTCAGTCTGAGTAGTGATTCCAAAAGGTAATTCAAGAGTAGGAGATTTTTTATTTATTTATTTTTTTTCTCTTGAATTTAGGCTTTTTCTCTTTTTCTCTTGTTTCTCTGTATTTTGGTCTTATTTAGATTTATTATTGTAGTATTTATTAATATTTTGTAGTGCTGTCAAATGATTAATCACGATTAATCGTGTCCAAAGTAAACATTTTTGTTTACATAATATATGTGTGTCAGGATTCTGGACTGTCTATGTTCTGTTTTGCCCCTGTTTCTGTTCTAGTGTTCCCTTATTTGGTCTTGTTTCTGTCCTCGTTTAGTTTAATTAGTCATCCTGTACACCTGTGTCTTCCCAATTATTCTGTGTATTTAGCCCCAGTCTGTGAAGTTTGTGTTTGTCGGTTCTTAACGTCCTTGTGCTACGTGTGACTCCTGGCTACCCTGTGTTTCCTCCTGTGGATTATTAAAGACTGTTCTGTGTGAAATCCCTCGTTTCCTCACTCCTCACAGTAGGCAACCGTGACAGAAGAACCGACCAAAAACAGTTACCTCCGTGTGTTTCCCCTCTGTTTGTTTTCTCGTTTTTCTCTCAGTTTTCTTTTGTTCCCATTGTTGATATGGATCCCTTCTTCCGCCCAGAATTCCTCCTCCTCTTGCTGGAGAAAGGGGAACAGATCTTTCGAGGACCATACAAGACTGTTCTGGCTGTTAGCTAGCACCACCAGCTACCCGGACGTCCGAGGATGGTCCTCGAGAGGATTTCGTTGCCTTCGTGGAGTGGACTCTGGCGAGAAACGGATCGCCATCCACCACCTGCCCCGTGGATGATCCACTCCAGACCCAGTGCCCAGCCCACCATCTCCACGAGGTGCGGAGCATCAGCCCGAGCCCACCGATGACGGAGAGCCAATTCCCACCGCGATCGACGAGCCAGCGCAAAGCCGAGTGACTGAGTGGAGGATCGCCCCGGATGTGGAGCTAACCCCGTCAGACCAGGTGCGAGAGCCGGCGACAATGTCTGCCACGAGGGAGAAAGCCGCGGACGGTGAGAGCGCGGAGAGGAGCTCCGCCCCTTGTACCGCGGCTGAGGGTGAGCTGAGTATGGCGTTCCGAATGTGCCACACCGAAGAGGAGAGGGCAGTCCCCGAATCCAGTCCAGAGCGCCCTCCAGTGCCCGCTCCTCCAGAGCACTATCCTGTTCCCGTGTTCAGCCTAGAGGGGGCTCCCGATCCAGAGTTTAGCCCCTGAATGCCTGGCTGTCGTCTGGCAGCCCCTCTTCTCGTCTTCAGCCCACCATCATTACGGTGCGAGCTCCATGGGTCTGCCATCCTCCAGCGTCGCCATGGCTGGAGAATCCCTCACCTCCGTCTCCAGCCTCCAAGGCCCGGACTCTGCCTCGGCCCGTAGACCCAGCCGCTCCACCTTGGCTCCTAGCTCCCTCGCCTCCACCATCACCCGTCGATCCACCGGGCTTCCTCGTCCCTCCGGCTCCGCCTTGGTCGGGCATCGACCCGCCATCACCTCAGGACTCCGCTCCTCCGGTTGCACCTCGTCGCTCAGTTCCACTGGCTCTATTGGGCTCCTACCTCCCGCCAGCTCCACCTTGGTCCTCAGTCACTCCGGCTCCGCCTCGGTCACCAGAGCCCTCGGGTCCACCCTGGCCCCCCGGATCCTCGGCATCCCCCTGGCTTGTTGGTTCTCCGTCTCCGCCTCGTGCTCCTTCACCACCTGCTCCGCTGCCATTGGTCATCCCCCTGGAGTCAGTGACCATGGCTCCTCCCTCCGTCGGCTCCATCGTGGGTCGCCATCATGGCTGTAGCCTGGGTCCTGCTTGGCTCCTCCTGCTCCGGGCCCCTCCTGTCTCCTTCATGCACCTTCCGGGAGGGGGGCGATATGTCAGGATTCTGGACTGTCTATGTTCTGTTTTGCCCCAGTTTCTGTTCTAGTGTTCCCTTATTTGGTCTTGTTCCTGTCCTCG
>NW_015514799.1:4410-5686 GCF_001515645.1 Sinocyclocheilus grahami | reverse complement strand
CCTATCAGATTGTTTTATTAACATCTACACCTACCCCGACCCTAAAGCTACCCCTTACAATAATGTAAAAATAGTAATTATTGTTGTACAGTGGGACAAAAAATACGCTATATTGATGTGGCATGCCCAGTAGCCACAGCTGTCTCCCTTCTAGCCTTAACCCCGAACTACACAGTGTGGAGTAAATGCATCAGAATGTTGATTGGCCCAGAGCCGTTGACTTTTGAATTTCAATGGCTCTGGATTGGCCCAAAGTAGACATCTTACGCCAGCGTGTTCTGAACTTGCAGCATCATTCCAATAATTTACTATGTTATAACTTCCCTTACTAGTAAATTGCCAGAACGAATTTACCGGTATTTTTGAAAAGGTTCTGTTCACACATGACCTCTTAACGGTAATTTATCGGTAATTTACCATTAAAGCAAAGGGGCAATTATTATAATAATTAATAATGAATGTAATTATTTAATTTAATTTTATATATATATATATTTATATTACTTTTTAAGATTACTTTTAACTTTTGAACTTTAGTGTGTGTATGTGTGGTCTATAACTTTCTCAAATTTCATATTTCTCCAAGTATATTGCTGGTGTACGTTAGTTTCCTCTTCATCAAACACTCTATCAATGAAAATGATTGCATCCAAAACAAACCCTTTCTGCATCTTGTCTCTCTTTGACAAGAATTGCCTCAAACCCTGTAACTCATCCCCACATAAAGATGTGTGTGACTGTTCCGAGTATTATGAGGACGCTGGTCACATGTTCTGAGCTGCCTGTGTTCCTGTTATACCGCCAGTCCGAGCGATTGTAGTAGCCCGGTCCATCAGGGTAATAGCGCCTGTCCTCATCTGAGGAGCCATCGTAGCCGTAGCCATACCTCGGTCTGCCCAGAGAGCCCAGCCCATAGCCGATGGCCGCTCCACCGAGAGCCCCCGCGGCTGCAGCACCTGCCAGCTTCAGGCCCTGCCTGCCTTTGCTCTGGGAAGGAGGCGCTCTGGCTGGCAGACCTACTCCCTTACCCCTGCCACCAAAACCTCCTCCACGCTTGCAGTGGCCCCAAGGATACAACGACGCCAACAGCAACATCCACACCCAAATGATCAGGACCTTCTGATTACCCATCATGACTGGGGGTCCCTTCTAAAAACAAACAAAAAATTGGCGTAGAAAGGATTTCTAGTCAGAAATTTCTAGTAGATTTTACAACTAATTAGAAAAAAAAAACACACACACAGCAAGCAACACATTGAATTTAATGTGAAATTTT
>NW_015514799.1:3230-3684 GCF_001515645.1 Sinocyclocheilus grahami | reverse complement strand
CTCTGAATGATGTATCAGCTGTCAGACTCACCTAGAATGCGATAGTGCTGCGATCTGCATTTGCTGATACAATGACCCACTTGTTGTGCCATAAGTGTATATTATGTATATTCATTATCATAAATATATTGAATTACACAGACATTTATGTTGATACCATAATGTTTATTTCAAACATACAAAAACAATAAAATTAAACCAATGAAAATTTTTAGGATATCTCAAAATGCACCATTATATATTACATTAGATATATTAAATGCTTCATCTCAGTTTTTAGTTCTAAAGCATGTATTCTCTTCCATATTTTGCAAATCTCATCAAAGCCCCATCTGTTGCTACAAACAGAAGCATCTTACCTTGTGATAGTGTTGATCACTGGCTTGAACTGCTCAACCTTACTGTGACAAGCTGCTCTATGTTGTAAACAACCACCTTATGGAACTGTCACTCA
>NW_015514799.1:0-600 GCF_001515645.1 Sinocyclocheilus grahami | reverse complement strand
GCCGTTGAAGGAGCATCGGTTTCTCTTGACTCTCCTGATTCCAAGCCGTCGCCCGCTGATTCTCCTTCCGCCGACATCAGTCTTGGTCCTGGCGAGCCGATGGGAGTGTGTCGACTCCTGCTGCTCCTCCTCACCTGCCAGACGAGCTTTTACAAATCCAACGAGGCAGACACAGTCGTTCAGATATGATGCGTAGACAGTGAACACTGCTAAGTTTTTAGAAAAAAGTCAAGAATGTATTCACCTGCCTCTTCCTTCTCTTCTCTGAAGTCTTTTGATTGGTCGTCTGCTGTAGCGACCTCACTGGAAATAAACGATTTATTCCATGATTAAAAAAAAAAACAACCTTCATAAACAAATGTTCCGGAGAAAACTATTTTTTGCATTTGACACATTTACAAAAGAAGTGTAGGCCTAGGGCAAGTGTTCAAATTTTTACTAAAGTGTTTGCTTAGATGAATTATTGTTTATCTGTAAATTTGCCTAAATATTTCTTTATTGTGGAAATATAATAAGCAGCACAGCTGCTGTCAATATTGATAGATATTTACTGACCAGCAAATCAGCATATTACAATGATTTCTGGAGGATCATGTGACA
>NW_015514798.1:0-1247 GCF_001515645.1 Sinocyclocheilus grahami | reverse complement strand
GAAAAAAAATTATGTTTGGTTTCATCTCTTTTTTTTCTTCATTTTTGCATTTGCACCATATGGTCTGAAAATTTAATTGTGAAGTGTTACACGGACCACCAATAGTATCCTTCATCGCTACTTATTATAATGCAAATTATTATATACTTACAAAACAAGTAAGGGTCCAGTCCAATAATTCATGGCATATTGATTATTAAATCAGTGACCACAAGCAAGAGCAGTGTCTGTTGCCCTTTACACATTCTGGAAAAAAGAATGGAAAAAAGAAAACGATAAAACTAAAAGAGCTCTTTCCACAGAAGTTTGTAATATATCAGCGTCCCATAAAAAGGGCAAGTGTTTAAATATATTTAAAAACATAAAAAACTTTGTCAAAAGTCAAATTGATAGACATATTATATGTAGTGCAACCTCTGGGTGAACATGTTGTCAATGTCTTAATTAAAATAATTTTGATATTGTGTGGTTATTACAGTAAAAAGAAAAAAGTCAAGGTAGTGTTACAATACAAACGAAAAAATGTTTTATAAAAAAATTATTTTATTTTATTATTTTTTAATAAATATAATTCCAGTCAAATTTACTGGGGTTCACCCAACAGTCATTTTGCTTTTAAGCAACAACAAAAATAAAAACAATATGTATGCATATTTATATTTATGTGCATACTCATGCATATTCAAGGTTTCAGGCAAGTCTTTTGCATTTTTGTTTGCTTAGTGGTTATACCACTTGAACATTTTTAGAGCCTCTGCATCAATATTTCTGTAAAATAAATAAATAAAAATATATTGCCTTTTTTCAAAATGACAGGTATCTCAGGACCTTGGCATTTGCGTTTTGAACTAGATTTCACCTTATCTCAAATAAGGATATTCTTATTTGATATTGACACAAAAATGGAAAATGAAATATTAATTTACTAAGCCGGTATTATGCGAGAAAAGATGGCAGAGTGATGCAAGAGAATGAAACTGGCTCAATGTGGGATTATGGTTGCCAGGGCCAACGGTCAATTGTACAGTTTAACAGTTATTATATAAAAATAAATGCAAGACTCAAGTGTTCCATAGATATGCAATTTTTCAACAGATACAAAAAAATATTACTTTTTTGACTGCACATTGCAATTATTCAGGGCATTTTCTTGTTTGTTGATCCCTTATAACCCGACTAGTTCAAGTCCAATCAGCCCTCATTCTCTCATTCCTGATTTCTGCTGACAGAGAGAGGGAGAGATGCAA
>NW_015514797.1:22696-23938 GCF_001515645.1 Sinocyclocheilus grahami | reverse complement strand
AGTTTTATGATGGTTATTTACTAATTTAGCTGCTATTTATTAAAGCCAAATCGGTATGCGTGTTGATAAAACCGTCACACATTCGAATCATAAACATATTTCCGGTACGTTTTATTAGTAACATCTCTGCTATTCGGCTATTTAAGTCATCTGCACGAGTTGTTGACTCGAGAACCGCTTAAAATGATTCAATACCATTCGCGAAGAATCGTTCAGACCGGTTTTGTCCACAGGTCAACTAGTTCATTAAAACGATCCGACTCAACAGAACGATTCATTCATGACTCGAGCAACGCTAATCCACTTCCTTCATTTTCACGTTGATGTTTTTGGCGGCTGGACAACAGCTGACAACAATTGTAACAGACCGCCCAATGACGGTGCGATATATGATGCCCAAAACTGCAGCATTTTCCGCAACTCTCGTTACACAAGTCTGCAGCAAACCGTACAATCAATCCTGCGCGGCAGCAGTCATCAGTGATATCCGATTAATGCTTCTGAATGCTGTAAAAGTTTCAAAACGAGGACGCAAATCACCAAGCCGAGCACCCCAGCCTTAAGTGTTTCCCTTTCTAACGAATGGCCGTCCGCATGTCGATAAAGTGTCGACAGAGTATTGCATCTCGCATCACGACGACACGCAGGCTCCGAAAGCACCCTGTAGCGCGCGAGCACGACGTTAGGAAACGCGTCTAAAGATCAACAAAGAAACGAGCTTCGTGAAACCCGAGGCTTAACAAACACACCGAACTACTCGAATCAACTCAATCGGGCTTTCGTTAAGCAGGCTGCACTGGCTTCTGACATGCAAAACCGACCCGCCTCTGTGTGAAGGCGGCTGTCAACACACTGAACTAGACCCAGGCAACACGACGAGACACAATGCAGCGAGTGGAGAGAGAGAGAGAGAGAGAGTGATGCAGCGGTGCGGTCGCTTACTTTCCGAGCTCTTCGTACAGCTGATATTCGTCTGTAAACCTGGTGGAGGTTACAATTGTAGCCATGTTGGAGGATATCGCCACTATGGTGTCTCCGGGACCGCCTCGCTCAGGTTTCGGGAGATCTCTCGCTCACTCAAAGGGAGAGAGAGAAAGGAGGAGGTGCGGGTGAAAGAAGAGAGAGGTGCTGGTAAGTGGCGTGCGTGTGTTGCTGGTGGAGGTGGCGCGAGAGAGAGCTGCCAGCCACGCGAGATTTTCTCAGTCGACGTCGAGAAGTGACACACACACACACACACACACA
>NW_015514797.1:20962-21301 GCF_001515645.1 Sinocyclocheilus grahami | reverse complement strand
TGATGCAGGCCTGCTTCAGGTTTCAGCCATTATATTAGTCCATTATGTGGACTTTTATCGCTTCTTAGAAAAAGAATGTAACAATTCACTGTCTCATGGTTGTAAATGCTCTTTCTTCTTTCATGGCCAACCTTGTGGAGCAAAGCTTGTGTCCGATTAGAAATGAAAGCATAAGAAGTGGAGGGACTGTAATTACACAGACACAGGTTGATATGAAAGCTTAATTAGAGCAGAATAGAGGTGGGTGGTTATTAATTGCAGTGTTCCTGTAGTGCTGATGCTCTGTACAGTGAGCTGTGTATGAGAATGTGTCCTTGCATGCTGGGAAAAGCCACATTT
>NW_015514797.1:4205-5688 GCF_001515645.1 Sinocyclocheilus grahami | reverse complement strand
TAAAATCATTCGGTTTGCTTCCTTATTTCGCTCCCTCCAGTAAAAGAGCGCGTAGGCCTACGCATGGTCTACTCTAGAGTGTCTGTACGGTGCACACATATTTACGCCTAGTTTATTTTTGATAAATACAGATATGTGCGTGGAAAATTGTGTACGCACACAATGGGCATGGAAATGTGCGTACGCAATTTATACATCAGTTTATACATCAGGCCCCAGGTGTGTCTTCTAAGGTTTAGAAGATCAATTCAAAATCAATTCCACTACGAATAAAAGGAGTTTTACCTCCGGAACCCCACTGTTGCATTCTATTGGACGCAAAATCACGAAAAATAATGTAACAACAACAATACACTGGCACTAAAAATTCAGCTTTAAATGTGCTACATAAAATAGGCTATGTCACTGTAAATTATTTCACATACTTGCAAAAATGCCAACTTTGCTTATAGGCAACTATTGTGAGCTGTGATGTGAACGGCGGAAATATGGAAAATATGTCTATTTCAGGCTTTTAAGAGCTCTCCAAAAATGATTTGGGCACTGCTAAAACATCTACTACGCTATACTGAAATATTTACTATTTAAATGTTGGCTGAAAGAACGTACTCAGAGCACACAACTACTTTTGAATGGACAAAGATGCTTTTTGGCAGCAGACTGGTGTAGGTATGGTATCTAACAGCAGGGGCTAAATGAAACATGCTACATCCGTTAAACCCTAACTCATTATGGTGCGTTCACACTGACAGCGTTTAAATCGTGGGAGGCTGTGGAGTTGCTATGCTGTTAGTTTCTAGTAAGCTCTGTTCAGATTTGAGAACAGTTGCTGTCACTCAAGACAGAAATCGCTGTCAGTGTGAGCACCCCTTTAGTTTAGATAAACAGGTAGCACAGGCCCAAACTCACACCATTGGCATCGCCTCTAACTTGTCTGATTGGCTAGCATGTACAATTTTGTTTTCCAGTTTCTGGAGACACAACCTATTGCAGTGATATACATATGTCAGGCATACAGACTTTAATATTGCATGTTATGTGCCACAACATCAAGACAAATGCTAAATTGGACATTTCACAAACAAGGGAATCATTGTGTGCCGATGTTTTTGCCAGCTGTTCAACTCCTGTCAATGAAAGATACCGACCACCTAATGACAGTGAGATATATGATATAACTCAAAAAAAATACTGATGGGAAATCTGAATCATTTCCACTAATCTGTTCTTTCTAAGAGTTTGTGTAGAAGAACGGGTTCAAAAAGCGATTCAGTGGGACATTAGGTCATCACATGAACTCCAACATATCTGACATTTGATTAAGTTTGATTTACTATAAGCTATTTATTTACTAAGTTACTACTACAGTTATTTCCAAAAACATCTCTATTTTTAACTGTTAACAAAATTACATATTCTATGAAATATTACACAGTCTAACATGTTTCATTTAAGGCATAAGTAGGTATATTTGCTGTTTTTT
>NW_015514797.1:2629-3139 GCF_001515645.1 Sinocyclocheilus grahami | reverse complement strand
ACACACACACACACACACACACAGTCCGAGCAAGCGACGCGACAAAACGACGTCGCGCTCTTGCTGAGTGGACTGACTGCTGCGGTGTTTTTCATCTAGAGATGTCTGAACGTGAACGAATCGTTCTTCGGAGTCGGATCTTTTCGACGAATAGGGTGAATTCGTTCGCTAAGCCGGTTTGAACGATTCGAATCGGAGTTGACAACTCGGCCTCTGATTCGAACATGTCAGAGCTGTTAATGAAAGCTGTAGGACCTAGTGAACCATGTATTTAGCGAATTAAAAGTGCATTTCAACAATGGACGATTCCCAGAATGAGTTACAGATAAACCTTACTAAATATAAGATAGAAATAATTATATCAAAAAACGGTTTGCAACATTAGCAGCTTAACCGACTGTTTATGTACAGCTACTGACACCACAAGCCTCGAGGAAACCAAACACCAGAAGTTCAAAACGGATGCATCTGCTCTTACATTAAAAATAAGGTTGATAGAATTTTATTAAA
>NW_015514797.1:0-995 GCF_001515645.1 Sinocyclocheilus grahami | reverse complement strand
AAAAAAAAAAAAGATTCACATGAGCTGGTTCTTTTTAACAAATCAATCAGAAAAGATTCACAAAACAGTCACAAACAAATTAGTGATTTGAATGAGACAGCGAATCAAGCTGTTCACAGCTTACTCCCTCACTAGAGAGAATCCTTTTGGGTATGTCCCATTGGGAATGAATTAAAAGACTGTTACAGTGACATACACTTCAAGCCTAGCTGCAGTATAAGATACACATTTCAAGAGTTTAGTAATAAATTGGTGTTATTCCAAAAATAAATAAATGTTACAAAAAAACAAGCTATTGTCCAGTATAGTGAGGCTCAATTGTATAAGGTTGAATCGAATCAGGAGAGCTTTGTTTGGGAGTATGACTGTAGGCGTATGACATATTGGAAACATAAACAATGCAACGCATTTTAATTCAAACAGGCAGAAATATTCTTATAAAACAAACTGACATTTATGTGGCACAAACACAGTTATGATCTTTAGAGTGATGGCATCAGATCTAAATGAACCTGAGAAACATTTTATATAATTACAACATCCCTTCATCACAGCATATAGCATAACTTGCGGTTTAAGTGTAAAGAAAGCTATGCACTCAAATGTATTCAGTTCCTATATACACACACACTAGTAGAACAGAGTCTTCTGTAACTCTTCCATACTAGCTGGTGTAGTTTCTCATCCACTACAATAGATTGTGAGCAGGGACAACAGTGTTTGATCAACCATCTGTATCAAATCATTCGGCAGTTTGGCAACAAAAACATCATTTGGCCCCTAAATGTTTAGTTTTTTGGAGCCCTATTCCCTTTTTTTTTAAAAACCTGAATGCCTGTATCTGTCAGGTAGTAAGGACATTTTATGCTTGGTATTTCTTAAACAAATCGCTCACAGCACCTTTAATAGATGCCAAACTCAGCATGTGTTCAGGATGACTCATACACAGAGTGAGGGAGTTATTCAGATCGCTTAGTCTCTCTCTCTCTCTCTCT
>NW_015514796.1:2580-5688 GCF_001515645.1 Sinocyclocheilus grahami | reverse complement strand
ATTTGTACAGTGTCCCAACTTTTTTGGAATTGGGTTTGTATGTGGTACAACACAGTGACAGGTTGATGGATGACATGAAGCACAAAAATAGTATATGATAAGAGTGAATAATAACAGCCGACTCTATTTATAGAAGAAGTACTCAGAGACACAGAGTACCTGTCATTTGCTCATGATGTCCACTGTAATGGAAGTGGACATGACCCAAATCATTGACTCACAAGCTCAAAATACTCATCAAAGGTGTTCTGGTTTTATTCGGTTTTAAAACAGTGTTTTATTCACCCAACACAACATAGTTTTACAGTTAGAAAATATACCTTTTAATAACAATAACAATCAGTTCAATTAATAGGTTTCTGTTCTAATTGTTTGTCATACAATGAGCTCCAAATGTCTGAGACAACAAGACAAGTTTTTAAAAAAGTATAGTATTTGGTATTTTGGTATCCTTTTAATTTCATGACAGCAGTATTTGAGCTACATGAACTTCACAAGTTTGTTTAAAACCTGATGCTTATGTTCTCCAGTATGATTTAAATGACTCAAAGAGCATCTTGAACTTCAATTGAAGCAAGAACATCTGAGTGTTTGCAGAAAGAGCCACGTGATCAATGTAACAAATTTGATTAAGTTTAGTGACATCGAAATGCAGAATTTAAACCTTTCTTATTCATTTAAAGACATATTTTCCTTTCTTACTGTCAAAACCCTAAAATATTCTCTTTCTTTACAGATTTAAATTAGATTTTGACTCACAGATGTTCAATGTGGACCCCACTGTATATTGTAAGGTGATATGTATTTAGCAGGGAATTGACGTTAGCAGTGCATTTGTCTTAAATGTTTCGAATACATCTGACAGGATTAAGTTCCACTCAAGTCTAATGAGAAGAAATGAGAGAAGGTCATGGAGGAATGACAAAGCAGGACTAACCAACTATTATTAAGGTCATTTATCACAGAGAAACAGATACAGCAGGAGAGGAAAGATCTAAATTTTGATCTCTGTGCGGAACGTCTGTGCGTGCTCCAGTTTTGCAGTGTTTCTCTGTGCTTTTATAGTGAGAGTCCCATCAGCCCCTAAACATGACTTCACCGAGGTGGGGTCTACATCCTCTGGTAGCTGGCATTTATGAGTAAAAGTGTTCATCACTGTTCCATCAGTAGCAAGCTGTTGAATAAAATACATACATAGGGGAATGAATGATATTCTGAAAATTCATTTGGATTATGCAGAGGCCTGTGTCTGTTTACCTTTTCAGCATGAACTTCAATCTGATTGTTTGAGGTGGTGACAATCACATCCTCAGGTGAGAAGTCTCGGACATCCACTGTGAATTGATATGTGTCTCCCAGAGTCTTGATGTTTCCATCTGTTTCTGTTCTGTCTAAAGGGAAAAAAAATACAATCTAATATTATTATATGGCTCTCAGGATATCGCCAGCAACTCGCTCTCTCTTGTTTCATACAAACGCAACTGGTGCCCTCTTGTATCTCAATTATGTAGGCCTACTGTGTATAAAAAAAAACAGATGTTAGGGATCTATTAATTGGCCTATTGTAAATTGTTGCAGTGTTGTTACTAAGCGGATTGTTTTGTCGCCGACATTTTACAGGTTTGGTCACATGTACCATTGTTTGGCGAATTTTCACGGGCCAAATCCAATCATTTCAATGCAAATCCACACAAGCGGTAATTTTGCAAGTGCGAAAGATTTCCCCACACTGATTTTGCAGCAGGTTCAAGTTGGTAATGTGGATTTGCCACGTTTACTAACGTTAACAGAAAGCTGCTTGGTTTGAAAGTGACTTTGTTTGTCAGCTGTGCTTCATCGATTCGCTACACTATCAACTATGGACCTTAATGGACTACTTATTAATTAGTGAAAGGGTAAAATAATATACAGCCAAGCATATAGAATTGAATCAGATCAAATCAAAATTCCCCCCATGTATTTAGACATTATCAAAGACTACTTTAATATGGCTGATTTGTAGATTGTACCACAGATTATTGCTCTGTATATTCATACTTCCCATTAATTTCTATGGTGGTCATTTTGATGAGTGTAACTTATTTTTAAAGACCATTTAACCTTTTCTAATCATGTCCATGATTTGTGCGTATGTGTGTGTGTCATGTAGAAAGTGCCATAAAAGTCACCAAGGTTTGCAAAATTCTGATTGTCACAACACAAAACATTAGTTCTGATGAAGTCACAACATAAAATGTTTCTGTCTAAAATGGCCAAAGACCACCAGAGTTAATTAAATCTCATGCATATTACATCTCATGTACAAATGGGCATTCCTGTGCATTAATATCACTTTCTAATGATGTGCAAAAATGTGCCTTGGTGAATCTCAGACCAGCACTTCATATCCATATATATTACACTCAGCAACAGACCGCCCTTGCACTGTTAAATCATTCCCCAACAGTGAAGTCACAGCATTGGCTCTGGCCCAAAATATTCCCTAACCCTCTCTCTGCCTCCCAGGTGCCCTTGTATAGCACATTTGAACAATCTGTTGTGTTTACACATACTTCTACACATACCAGGATGCAACTGTGAATATAAAATACATCTGCCTTGACATACACATACCACACAGACAAACAGTCAAATGTCTTATGCAGTCTTGAAATGTATATATATAAATAAATGTTCAGGCCTCATGCAAAGTCAGTATCCACTATTTTATCTACAGTCATTGAAAGAGAAAAAAAATTTAATTAGAATGTGAATATAAACAGTACATTCGGATTCACACCCAAGACAAATAACAGTTTTTAACAAGCTGTTTATTTTACATTAGGCTGTACAGATCCATAAAGAACTGGAACCAGGCTTAATAACTCACTTGGAAATCCCAAAGCATCTTTTGGACACATGAAAGATCCAAAGTCCTCAGCGAAGAGTCCTCGGCTCTTCTCCATGTACGGGTTTGTTGAGGTTGAGGATGAAGATGAGGAGGATGTCTGGTGGAAACTGCGCTCCGATCGATAGGCAGAGGAGTTGGTCGCACTCATTAGTGTTTAGAAGGTTTCTTTGCCTCAAATCGATATCCAGTCAGAGCTTTGAAGTGATACAGTGAGCACC
>NW_015514796.1:1906-2475 GCF_001515645.1 Sinocyclocheilus grahami | reverse complement strand
TGTGTGTGTGTGTTAATTGTGGGATGACAGTGTGCTATAATTATCCTGTGAGGGAGAAGGGCTCTGTGGTCGGAAAAGTTTTGTGTGATGAGGGTTTGAGGTTGAGAAAGGGGCTCTGACAAAAACTCAAAGATAGGAAAGGGAGAGAGATACGGAAGGAGAGAGAGGGGGGTTGAGTCAACAGCTGGCATTCCAGACACTCACTCCCTGAAATAGCCGTTCCCTTCCTCTCTCGTTCTGTGTGCTCTCCATCCATTTCTCTCCAGCCTGCCATCCACAGCAATTTGCCGTGATTTGCAAACGCACTCTCACAAGAGGCGTCAGAGGCTGTCAACCAGAAAATTATAACACATGACCCAAGGGTGTTCATCATCTCTGCATAAACAACAATGCTGAGGAATGCAAGTTCAGACAGTGGGTTAACAGAAAGATGGAAGGAATGTTGATGAGAGCGTGAAGTTGAGGGAAAGATGACGTTAGGAAAATGGATTAGGAGGCATTTGTTTTCAAAGGAGAGTTGTTAATAATAGCCAATTTGGTGCTGGTTTACTCCTCATTACAGAAAAAAA
>NW_015514796.1:0-652 GCF_001515645.1 Sinocyclocheilus grahami | reverse complement strand
TATATATTATATTTAAAGAAGTTAAAGAAGCTAACGATCAACGATCCTTTCATTGTCTGTAAGTATCAAAGTATGTATATACATTACTATTGGTACTGTATGCATGTTGAAACACATTTTATACAGTATACAGAGGGTCCTTGGCCTGAAAATGGTCCAAGGTCCATTGCAATATATCTAGCTCTAGAGTTTGAGTTTGTGTTGTGTTACACTATTTGTGATTCTGTCAGCTGCTGATCATTACATAATATAGGATTATCATTGTCGCTCAGTGTGAATTGCTTGTTTTGGTAGGACTGAGAGACAGAAGTACAAGAGAGACAAACAATGCAGCTGTAAATACAAACAACAGAGACTCAAATTATAGTACCAAAACAAATCATACAATAATAAAGGCTGAGATGAGAAAGAAAGTGCATTTAAATAGCCTGGTGGCCTCCACACACATTGGTCAATAACATTTTATTTATTTTATTTAATTTTTTTACATTTGCAGCTGTCATGATTCTATAAAAAACAACCCAAGTCTGAGAAAAACAAATTGAAATTGACAGGGAAAACGAACAGAGTGTGGAATGACAGAGGGTAGCCGCTCATCAGTCATGGAGGGAGGGAAGGATTATTATTGTGACATTTCACACATATTCACCCT
>NW_015514795.1:0-1563 GCF_001515645.1 Sinocyclocheilus grahami | reverse complement strand
CTGAGCACAGAATAATTGAAAGCTGAACAGAAGTTTGCTAAAAAATGTCCATGTGAGATCAACGGTATGCTATAATAACATCTGTCAGCAAACACTGGCAACAAAAGCATGACAAAGATCACTAGCACACTTGAAGGAAATGCAGACAGCGGACAAAGACCAAGAGCAAAGAGGCAACGAGGTGAGTGATCTCGCTCAGGGAACAGCAGGATGGGCCGGGTGATGTGGCAGCATTTGAGCAGGTTAGAGCTGATCTTTAAAAGTGGGGAGAGCAGAAGGTCATGTAGCTCTGACAGCTCGGCCTCAGCAGTCTGATGTTTGATTAAACGGCTGGTTGACCTTTCAGAAGACTCTGGGGTAGGATAAGTCTTTACCTACAGGCTACAGTCAAGGTTGTTTAACAGTGAACATATCTATCAATCAGAAGGGCTTCATTGCACCTCAAGTGCTAAATTCAATGCCCCATAGTGATCTATGAAATACTGGGATGAGAAGTATTTTATACAAAGGCAGATGTTACACATTTTAGAAAAATAAAGTGATCTGAAAATGCAACAGTGTCTTTGATGTTCAGATGCCTTTGTTAAGCCCAGAGACTGCATGATTCATTCTTCAAAAATAGTAATATTCGATTTGAGTCTTATCATTTCTTATTTGGTGGTAAAATGACTAATCCCTGACGTAGACAGTCCTTTTCTGTCTGTTTCGGACCTTGGTTGGAAGAAGCTGCAATGTGCACAAAACTGTAGCTGATAATAAAGGTCTGGCAACATGAGACTATACCTGACAATGGATCAATACTTATCTAAGGCAAATCTGCAGCAGGCATCATTCTATTCATTGTCCACATCAGTTTGTTAGGACTACTAGACAACAATAAAGTCACTAGGGCAACTACACAAACCACACAAAGATTTTAAAAGGTCATCTGCCACGTTATCCATGCAATTATAAGCCATTTAAGTCTGTATATGTACTGTAGGAACGTACACATAGTGTCAGACTGCTTCTAGACTTTTCAATTGTTTGACTTAATCTCAACCTCACTTTTCACATTTTGTTAGGTCTCAAACGTTTGAATCATACTAGCAACTGCATGATTTGGTGCAACTCCTAGGTGTTTACTTCAGTTCAGAAAACAGCTTTTACAGCAACCAACAAAACAAAACTTGTCAATCAAACTCAGGTCTGCAGTGTCTTGAAAAATGTAAGCACGTACGTAACATATGACCCAAACAAACTATATCTAAACAATGAGCTCAATAACTGTACACCTGAAATATGAATCTCCATCACAAAAAACAAAGCCACAACAGAGGAACATTTGGTGCCTTTCTAAATCCACTCCCACTTGTTAAGTGCCAGCTTTGTGCACTCTCCAACATTGCCATTTCCTATGAAACTTTGAGTGCCAAAAGTTCTTCTGAGAGATTGTCACTTCAGAGCATCTCAGACAAGACGAGTTGGAACGGAGACAACACCCATCTCCTCTCCCAAAATCTGCTTCCTGTTTGCGGGAATTAATAGGTGTGTGCCAGAGGCTCTTCGACTGCCAGGGAGCAT
>NW_015514794.1:4357-5088 GCF_001515645.1 Sinocyclocheilus grahami | reverse complement strand
AGTTTTTTACTTTAATTTCAGAGTTGATTGAAGAAAACAAGGAGCCTGAAGAACTGAACAAAGAGGAAAAACATGTCAAAACTGGAGAAAAACCTTTGAGTCTCTCTCAAACCAAACAGAAAGATTTAAAGAAAATAAAAGCCAAGAAATCTTTCACCTGCACTCAGTGTGGAAAGTGTATGAAATGCAAACAGAGTCTCATGATTCACATGAGGATCCACACTGGAGAGAAACCATAATCAGTGTGAGAAGAGTTTCACAGAATCATCACACCTTAAGAAACACCAGATGATCCACACTGGAGAGAAACCTTACAAGTGTTCACACTGCGACAACAGATTCAGTCGGTCAGGAGACCTGAAAAGACATGAGAGGATCCACACTGGAGAGAAACTGTTCACATGTGATCAGTGCGGGAAGAGTTTCACAGAATCATCAAACCTTCAGAAACACATGAACATCCACACCAGAGAGAAACTGTATGAATGTGATCAATGCGGCAAAACATTTTTGTGGGCTTTAAGCCTGAAGAATCACCTGAAAGTTCATTCAAAGGAGAAACCACATTCATGTTCTTTCTGTGGAAAGAGTTTTTCACAACTACAGAGTTTAAAAGTTCATCAGAAGAGACACACTGGTGTGAAAGAATATATGTGCTTAGAGTGTGAGAAGACTTTTATTACAGCTGAACATTTGAAGCGGCACCAGAGGATTCACACTGGAGAGAAACC
>NW_015514794.1:0-995 GCF_001515645.1 Sinocyclocheilus grahami | reverse complement strand
TTTATTTGATGGCGCCTTTCAAAACACCCAAGAACACCGTACAAAAAACAAGTCAACAAGTCCAAACAAGTTATCAATAATACAATCAACTAATAACAAGGTGTTAAACTAATAGAAACAATAAAAAAATAAAAAAAGAAAATAAAGAAAATCTAAATAGGTATGTTTTTAATTGTGATTTGAATTGACACAAAGAGTCCAAATGACGAATGTGTGGAGGAAGATAATTCCAAAGACACGGGGCAGAGCCCCCATAGTACTAAGTCTAAATGTAGGTACTGTTAACATTGCCGTTTTTGAGGAACGAAGTGTTCGGGGAGGAGTATAGGGCCGAAGCAAGTGGGGGCTAGGTTATGAAGCACTTTGAAAGTTAACAAAATAATTTTATACCTGATCCGGTGGGAAACAGGTAGGCAGTGCAGCTGGATGAGGAGAGGTGTAATGTGATCCGTTGATCTGGTGCGGGTAATGATGCAGAAATTTCTTTGAGGTGCCAATGAGGAGGGCATTGCAATAGTCTATACGGGAAGTGACCAGAGCATGGACAAGAACCTGTGTATTGTACTGGGAGAGGGATGGGCGAAGTCTGGAGATGTTGCGGAGGTGGAAATATGCAATTCGAGTGGTACCCTAAGCGGAAGAATAACTAGTTGTTTTTAAAACAACAGTGAAGATGAAATTAAAAATAAATCAGCCTCTTTTTCAGCTTCATGCACAAGAACATTTTGATGCTGTAAAAACCTTGAACAAACTATGCATTAGAAGAACATTCTGAACATAAAATGAAACTCGTAATAAAGCATAATTCTATAATTTATATCATAAGTTGTATACAAGAATAAAAATTTAGATATTGTTCTTTGGGAAGGAAATACATCTTTGAGTTGATCTGAATCTCACAGAAACTGCTGGTCTTGAAGATGAACTTTATTCACTGTGACTAATTTAGATGATGTTTCTTATGACAGATTAATATGGAAGAGATGCGGTGTAGC
>NW_015514793.1:4710-5693 GCF_001515645.1 Sinocyclocheilus grahami | reverse complement strand
GCTCCTGATTGAGAACCACTGGTCTAAAAGTCTGTGGCAGGTTCTTGAGTGAGTATAGCCAATTTTAATACATTTTTGTTCTGGTCAATCATTATATGCTTATAGTTTATCATTACTGGACGTAGCAATTCCATTTTTTATACACGATGGGTACAGTGAGTAAACACAATATGACTGCGTTATTCATAGTTTAGAAATAATCAGCCGTGCCATGCCACGGCTTCACTGCCTGAATATCCTCCGGTTTTCCAATAAACATTCAAACATTACAAATGTGCGATATTGGTGAGAAATTGAATAGCCAATGTCACCAAGCAGCATCTTCCTTCATGCAAATTTCATTTGATCAAGGAATGTAATTGCAATAAGTATGTTTTAGAGCTGGAGAATAGGGCCGATAATGGTCGTTATCTTATCACAGCGAGGGTCATATGTGCATTGAGCGCGTGCTTATTGGAGGTGTTGTAAGTTAACACGCGCGATTTCCTCCCTACCGGGAATCTGCTCGTGATGGAGTAAACACGCTAATCTGCTCAGCATTATCTCCCGCGGACAGAGCGCGACAGTCGTGTCAGACCGACCGTTCTGCAAATAACATGCGCTATTAAGCAATTTAAGATATAGTCCTTGATAATGCAGCGGAATCTGTGGACATCAGTTCAGGGGTTTTGCACCATGTTATTTAGTGCCTCATTTGAAAGAGAAATAAATATGAAAATATATACTAGGCGTCAGGGAGTGCAGTAGCCTAATATTTTGTTTCAACGTCTGTAAGTCAGTGCTTTTGAATTACGTGTCTCAGACTTTGATGTAATACCGTTATATTCATCTGCTACAAATAGATATAGTTCAGAAACCGTTTCAATAAAAAAGTGTAATTTAATTTCGAGTACAAATATATAGAATAAACAGACATTTATTATTTTGTGCATTTTATTGAGGCATATTTTCGCTTTAAATTGTCAATTTTAAACAATTAAATT
>NW_015514793.1:3633-4284 GCF_001515645.1 Sinocyclocheilus grahami | reverse complement strand
ATAGGCTACATTTAAAAAATCAAAATAAGAACGAAGCTCACCTGCTTGAACTCAAAATCGGAGTTTGGAGAAGCGATGAAGTCGTTGTTCCACTCATCCACGCATTTTACGCATAAAGGCTACTTTACAGCTATACGTAAAAAGCCCTATTTTCCTTTAAAAAGAGGAAATAAAAATACACATCCAATTATAAGGGTCTTTGCTGACAGAATTAATCTGATTGACTCATGCGGAACTAAATTATTTGTTTCAAAAGTCAGCAAATAACTTAATCAAATTAATTCTCAATACACAGATCGGCGGTTTTCACGCCCTTGTGTGCTAGCCCTAAACCCAGCCAATCTCTTATTGGAGAAGTCATTCACAAATCCTTCAATGACGTCAGCGGGGTATAAAGCTGAGCAGGAGGTTCAGCTCAGCCACAAACGAGTCACTGAATCTGTTGCGCTCGGTCACTCTTTCCAAAGGGAAAAACGCTCTGAGAATTCGCTTTTTTTGCGACTATGAGGGAAACCTGTGATTTTTAAAAGGACTACAAGAATATTTAAGTACTGTTGGCACAAAGTCTCAAACATCTTTTCGCTTGTGATGCCCGCTGGGATGTTTAGTATCGACAGCATCTTGGCAGGGAGACCCAGCTGCAAGGACTCG
>NW_015514793.1:689-2943 GCF_001515645.1 Sinocyclocheilus grahami | reverse complement strand
AATGAGCATTTCTTTCTGGCTACTATGTATAGGTTTCTATGTAAGAACTGGTACTTCTGAATGGGTTGATGCTGGGATTTAGCACATTTGCCACTGGCTTCTCAGAAAAATAAATAAATAAAAATACCGTTTTATACGTGTCCGTTACATCTGAAATACTTATACAGTTTACTTAAATACATTGCTTTGATTTTCAGGCTATGACAGCGCCGGCTCAGTACTTATTTCTCCAGTCCCACATCAGATGATGTCGTACATGAATGTGGGCACCTTATCCAGAACCGAACTACAGCTACTCAACCAGTTACACTGTCGGCGCAAGAGACGACACCGAACTATTTTCACCGACGAGCAACTGGAGGCACTGGAGAACCTTTTCCAAGAAACCAAATACCCTGATGTTGGCACACGAGAGCAATTGGCACGAAAGGTGCACCTACGCGAAGAGAAAGTAGAGGTGAGTGAAATCAATGTATCGTTCACTCTGTAAATGACAGAGTTCACGTTATATTATATTTACAAAAAGATGGCTGAAGTTCCTAGTAATGCAATACGTGTAGGCCTACTTAACCTATAATTATTTTTTGAAGCTGGCTATAATTTCACAGTGCTGTTGCCATTACTATGTTAATTATTTAGAGTGGCCTAAGACGTTTGCATGTGGACATTTCATTCCATTTTTTGGTGAACAAATTATTTATCGAAGGCCACACAGTTTATACAAATGGTATTTTAGGAAGATACATCACTGTTAAAAAAATAAATCCACTAAAACTTTGTGATGCATTTCTTAAAAATAAATAACTTTGACCAATAGTAGAAATTTCCGAAAATTGTGACGTTATAAATATAAATAAATTGCCTATGAATAAATAGATATAGGCTACACGAAAAACGTTTTAGCAACTACAAAAGTTACATTTAACCTTAGTCAGAATGCGTTTAGCTTGGAGGTAACAATAGCAACAGGTCGTCTTCCATCAAACCAGTGTTGGCACTGTCATTATTTATCACTTTATTCTAGATGTACATATTACAAAATGGTTAAGTGTGATGTCTATAACGTAGCTATTTAAGATATCTGACGAGTAGGCATATAGGTCACGGTGTCGGGCGACAAAGTACAATTTGGGCTGCGTGAGACGAACCTCAACAGAAAATTACTGACAGAGATTTCTAACAACCTAAAAGACAATGAATAATTAGCATACTGCATAAAATCAACTCGACCTTTCACGTGACGTGTTTTCCCCCCTCCATATCCTTGAAATTAAGCATTTTACCATCTTCTCCGCTTAGGTTTGGTTCAAAAACAGACGAGCAAAATGGAGAAGACAGAAAAGGTCGTCGTCAGAGGAATCAGAAAACTCACAGAAATGGAACAAATCCACGAAAACAACCACTGAGAAAATCGAGGAGGGCAAAAGCGACGTGGATTCTGACAGCTGATAAATAGAATATGAGACCGGAAAATCTTGCACAAATATGATTCGGACTTGATGTACATATTGTAAAGTACCATGAGTAGGAGTGAATATGTGTTGTCATGCTGTTGCACAGATGTATAGTAAATGTTACATTTAACAATGATATTGTTATTTATATTAATTTAAATTTACACAGACAAAATAATGTGGATTCTGGCCATAGTAATATTACCTGATATATACAGAAACGTTTTTTTAAAGTCTTGTCGTATTAAGATATACATAAGATGTTCTGGAGTGGGCTGTAACTGAAGACATGTACGGTGGCAGGACGATACATTTTGACATTGATTAAATCAACGTTTTATGCCGCTTGAAAACAAAAAAAACACATAAGCAAATATTAAAGTAATATCTAAAATGTTCGATTTTTCGTATTTATTTTAAATATTGCAATTATTCTGTAAGAGCATTTCAATTCGCCGAGTCATCTTAGAATTTGATGGCATTTGTTGAAACGAGGAAATTTGTAATTTAGTTGTGTAGTATAAAATACCGTAATTAAATTTCCATAGTATGTAGAGATATCTCATAATTTGTGAACTCGAGACAGTAGTTCGAGCTAATTGTCTCTTTAGGCCTATTCTATATTGTCTGACTATAATTTACCATTAGGTAAATAATAGATGGCACATTGATTGGGAACAAATTTATTAGAAAATTTAGCTTCACGTGAAAATGTCAGAGGATGTCTCTTTTTTTATCTCTTGTAAGTTTAAAATTATATATATATATGAAGAGTTCAGATGCAAAAGCCTCTAAGTACG
>NW_015514793.1:0-607 GCF_001515645.1 Sinocyclocheilus grahami | reverse complement strand
TATCTCATTTTTGACCAAGATGGCTTTTAGAGGCTTTTGCATTGGGACTCTTCATATATATATATAAATGGAGCTGAAAAATGTCATAATTGACCAGTTACGTCCAGGCCATGCTAATCTAATAATCATCAGAGGAATGACACGAAGTATAACCTATTTAATAGTATAAAAAACACGAAACCCAACTGTTCTTTTTAACCAAACAGAACCACTTAAAAAAAAATTCCCTCTTGGATATTTATATGTATATAAATTATTCACACCTAAGCTATGTCTATCCCTATTTATAACCTATGTAAAATAGCTATATCAAACCCGACATCTCTGAGAAAAAATAATGACATCGTTGGCCACATTATCTGTTGTTATTGTCCCTGGTGTTCAACGATAATTATTAGCTTATAGTAAAATGTGGTGAATTAAATTAATAAATTAAGCCAGCATAATAGTTTGTTTTATAAATACGAATGATTAAAAGTAACATTGTTTCAGGACATTATGACGCAGTCAGTGTTGTGTTGTCAATATGCTCACACCTCCACTATGTGTAGCACTCAGTATGCCTACACACACACACACACACACACAGGTTTGTTTTTATGGTTTA
>NW_015514792.1:4896-5694 GCF_001515645.1 Sinocyclocheilus grahami | reverse complement strand
GATCGAGAATCATAACAATCCAGAACTGTGATGATCTACAACTGTTATTATTCGGATTCATAATCATTCAGAATTACGCTAATTTAGAACCATAATGACTCAAATATATGGTGATCAAGAATCAAAACAATCCAGAATAATGATTATCTAGAACCGTTATTATTCATGTTATACAGAAACATGCTGGTCTAGAACCACGATGAACTACAAATGTTATTATTATTCATAGTTGAATAATAATAACTCAAAACATGTTGATGGAGAATAATAATAATCAAGA
The DNA here is from genome assembly GCF_001515645.1 of Sinocyclocheilus grahami. Classification (NCBI taxonomy): domain Eukaryota; kingdom Metazoa; phylum Chordata; class Actinopteri; order Cypriniformes; family Cyprinidae; genus Sinocyclocheilus; species Sinocyclocheilus grahami. Next base: position 5,414 of record NW_015514792.1, on the reverse strand, counting down.
ATCGTGGTGATTTAGAACGGTTATTAATCAGAGTCATAATATAATCCAGAATCATGCTGATTTAGAATCTTAATAGCTAAAAATTATTATTATTCAGAACCATAATTATTTTGCTAATGTATAACTTTAATTACTCAAAACATGGTAATCGCGAACCATAATTATCCAGAATCATGATGATCTAGAATGGTTCTTATGCAGAGTCATAATAATAATCAAGAATCGTGTTGATTTAGAATCTTAATAACTCAAATACATGGCGATTGAGAATCATAATAATTCAGGATATTCTCATCTAGAACCTAAATGTGTTTAAGATATGGTAATCGAGAACCCTAATAATCCAGAATCATGGTGATCTAGAACTGTTGTTGTTATTCAGAGCCATAATTATTGTGCTGATCTAGAACCTTAAGGACTCTAAAACACGGTGAATGAGAATCATAATAATCCACAATGATGGTCATAATAATCCAGAGCCACAAAAATCTACAACTGTTATTACTAAGAGTCATAAT
>NW_015514792.1:2706-3830 GCF_001515645.1 Sinocyclocheilus grahami | reverse complement strand
CAAAAAAACATGGTGATTGCGAATCATAAGAGTCCAGAACCATAATAATCTAGAACTATTATTGTTCAGTGCCATAATTATTATTCTAATATAGAACCATAATGACTCAAAACATGGTGATAGAGAACCATAATAATCCAGAATCATGCTGATCTAGAACCGTAATAACTCAAAAACGTGGTGGTTCAGAATCATAGTAATCAAGAATATTCTGATCTAGAACCTAAATGTGGTAATCGAGAACCATATTAATCCAGAATCATGATGATCTAGAACTGTTATTATTCAAAGCCATAATTCAGAATCATGCTGATCTAGAGCCTTAATGACTCAGAAACATGGTGATTATAATCAAGAATAATAAACCAGAATTTTACAACGGTTATTCAGAGCCATAATTATGCTTAGAACCATAATGACACAAAACATGGTGATTGAGAACTGTAATAATAAAAAAACATGCTGATCTAGAGCCTCTACAGCTAAAAAAAAAGATGATCAAGAACCATAATAATCTAGAATCATGTTGATTTCAAATAGTTACGATTAAGAGTCATAATCCAAAATCATGCTGATCTGGAGCCTTAATAACTCAAACACAGTATCAAGAAGCATAATAATCCATAGCCACAGTGATCTAGAACTGTTATTCAGAGCCATAATAATCCAGAATATGCTGGTCTAGAACCTTAATGCCTCAAAAAATGTGGTGATCATTATAATAATCAATAATGATGATCTAGAACTTTAACCGTTCATAACATAATGATTGTATTATATTCACGTTGAATGAATCAATTGACAGTAATGGAAAATTGGTCAGCTTGAAACTTGTAATTCTGCATGTTTTGCCTGTGACGGACAACACCAAAGCTAGTTTCATGCATTCATTTAGGGTTTTATCTGTATGATGGATTATGAATCGGTCTTAATTATATGATTAATCATGATTGATATCATTCTCCCGAGCCGGTTCGTGTGTTGGCGAGAGCGGTTTGGTTCACTAACCTGTGCTACCTGTTTTCATTCTCCTGCATCACACTGCTTCTCTGCACATGCATAACGGAGGACAGAGGAAATAAAAATTTATTAAAAGCTTTACAGACATATTTACAAATAAAAAA
>NW_015514792.1:0-845 GCF_001515645.1 Sinocyclocheilus grahami | reverse complement strand
AAAAATAGAAATAAAAGGTTGTTGTGACTGTCTTATGAGTCTGACTTTTTTCTCATAATTGCAAGAAAAAAGTCTGAATTGTCAGATAAAAAGCAATGACCTTTGTACATTTTTAAAAAATATATATTTTTATTGCGTAGCTGAAATAAGCTTCGATGGCATACTGTATCCCACAAATGCATTTCCAGTTTGACAGATGAACCAGAAGAGATATTTACATTCACAGGTATGCATTTACATTTATCGAAAGCAACTTATACGAGGTATTACGTGTTATAATATATTTATTGTTGTATTATTTATTTGCTATTATTCATAATATGGTTTTAATTTTATTTTATAATATTTACTGTATTTATATATTAATTTTTTATATATTTTATCATTTATTATTATATTTTTTGTTTTTTATTTATTTAAATTTTTTTGTTTTATTATATTTATTATGTTAATGTCAAGAGTTGAGACGTTTTTACTCAAAACAATGTGAAATAATGCATTAAACCTGCATGGTCATGTGACGCTATACAGTGCACTCCTGTTGGAAGTGTTTTACTGCGTACTCCTTCACGCTACTTTCAGAAGTCCGCAGTTTGTAGTGTGTAGTATGCAGTCAGCAGTGTGCTAGTATTTCATTATTACTGGCTCTAGACGTCCACTCGTGTCACGTTTGACCCGTGAAGAGCTCGGAGGAGTTTCTTCCATCTGAACGCCGGAATTAAAGAAGTTCCTTCGTGACCGCGACAGAAGAGAGATGTTAAATTAAGCTACTACACCTTCTTTAATGTTTAAATCGGGGAGCAAGTTTATTTGTACAGCGCTTTTCACGATACAAATCGTTGCAA
>NW_015514791.1:4181-5694 GCF_001515645.1 Sinocyclocheilus grahami | reverse complement strand
GATGGGAGGGACAAAAACACAGAGTTTTGATAGAGTGTTTACTGGCACGTGAGGTTACATGGAGACAGAAAGAGTTCAAAACCTGGCCTCCAGTCACTGACATCAAAACCTTGTAATGGCTTCATCAAAACATTCCCACTGAGGGGCTACTCTACTCTGGCCAGCATCGGTGTCCACTGACATAGTTTTATTTGGGACAACCATCTATGTCATGCAGCATTCATTAAGAGTTCACATTTGTCCACAAAGTATGAGCCAATGAAAAAAAAAAAACACGAGACAGAGGCTTAAGTTGGAAGCAATTCATTTCAAATTAAGCCTAAGCATGTCAGTTTATAATGAGCAATATTTCCATGGTCTAACATAAAGGTATGTTCGAATGTCGACTGTGGGTACAGAGGCTGCAAGGACAGACAAAAAAAACTATTTTCCAAAATGTTTTTAAAGTTGTCACAATTAAAAAGCGTTAAGATAATTAATAATTAATCATAAACTATTATACTATATAATAGTATAATAATAATAATAATAGTTAGATAATTATACATTTGATTGATAAAATAGATTTGGAATATTCTGCTCTAAAAAGGTCAGAAATACAGTGAATAATCAACAGTATAATAGTAATAGTCAGATTACTCTAACTTACCATGAATTTGACCTTATATTTATATTTTATTCTGCTTTCAAAAGGTCAGAAAATAAGAGAATAAGCACAATTATCTTATTCTATTGACAGCCACAGTTTTTAACAATAAAAAACAATCTATTTATCCATCTATAATACAAATTATTAGAATATTTTTAATTATAAATAATAATTATTAATTCTGAATTTATAGATTTTAAAAAAATTATTTGAATTTGTATCATAGACAGACTGACAGATAGGACGATAGACAGAACAACAGATAGATAGAAAAACAGAACAATAGATAGACACAGACTGACAGATATTTTTCCAAAAAAATGTTTTAAAAAAATTGATTTGCCTTTTATATTGTCATTGATTTACGTAACGCTTTACAAAAAAATAAATAAAAAAAAGAGAGATCTCACAGTATAAATTTCTCTCACACAGTGTAAATGGGGTCTGCCCACTTAGACAATAAGAGACTGAGTGACCAACATATAAAATGACAAACTCTAGCTTTGTTTTCATGTGACATTTAGGGGCAGGTGAATCAGACATGGATGACACCACAATAATAGATCAGTGAGTGATAGAATAATGACTCACTCAAATTGACCCGGGTCCTGTCCTGAAGCCATTCCCCTCTATCTCCCTCTGTTTTCATGCCAAAATCTCCACTGTGCTACATAATAAAGGGGGGAAAAGTGCACCTTAACTCTCAGAAGGTGTCAAGTACATGAAGCAGTAGTTCTAGTAGCAAGACATACACTTGCACTGATACACAAGCCAACAATACAATGCAACTTGTTGCCAAACAAAAACAGATGCTGCTATATCATATTCTTCTGTTTCTGGGTTAGACATACAGACACTGTTCAG
>NW_015514791.1:0-848 GCF_001515645.1 Sinocyclocheilus grahami | reverse complement strand
AGTTGTCACATGCAGTTATCACAAGCGTTCAAGTCGTTTCTTTGCCTTGTCATGCCATCATGTGCATCTCCTTTTGTGCACATTCTCTCGTTCTTTGACTGTCATATACCTACCCAGCTGTTTCTACACATCTTTTCCACATGCATAGTGTCATCTGTTAAAAAAAAGCCTTTCATATACATGGCCAAGGCATTATATGTATAGAGCTCAAGGGTGTGTGAATGTGTGTTTTCCTTTCCTTCTCTGAAACTTTTTGTGTGTTACCAAAGCCAAATAGTAAAATTGCCTTTTTCAAAGCTTCAATCATTGAAAAGCCAACAACAATGCCGGAGAAGCTATCAATGGACAAGATTACACAACAAAGAAAACCCTGCATTTCAAGAGCTTGTCCACGTTAATGACAATCACAAAAAAAGAGTGCAGGAATGAATGTGAGATGCCCATTTACGCTTTTTAAGGTCTGATATGTTGAATATTTTTCCCATTGAAATGTTCACATGGAATCTGCACCCAAAGAACTCCACAGATTTTCAGAGAATAAAAAAAAAACAAAAAAAAAACGGTCATTTAAATAATTCTACACATTCTCCATCTCTTGTGTGTTTCTGCCATTACTTCAGTCTTCTGGTCCTTCAGAAATCATTCTAATTAGTGGTTGACCGATACATGGGCAACAAGGCTGATATATTGGCCAATATTTTTCAAAAATCAGCATTAGATGATTAGTTTTTCTGTTTGGCCAACGTGTTTGAGGCAGGACTTTTATTTTGACAGTGCTGGTACCGGCACATGTGAGCACACAGCACTCACATTCTCCCTCTTCATTGTTTGCTGTTGCCATTTAACAG
>NW_015514790.1:1863-5694 GCF_001515645.1 Sinocyclocheilus grahami | reverse complement strand
GGGTTTCTGCTACTGAGGGAATGACTATAAATGTAACTTTTTTTTCTCTTCTGATTGTGGTAATCCATATTATAGCCATATTGTAGGATAAGGGTAAGATGATAGAAAATACAGTTTGTACAGCATAAAAACCATTACGTCTATTGAATGTCCCCATAGAACATGGAAACCACTGTTTGTGTGTTATTTCTATTCTTATAACAATATTAGATTTGCAATATTCATGTCATATGTCAAACTCCACTAGTATTAATTTTAAATCATGTGCTGCTTTTGTGATGGGCTGAGCTTCTGTCTTCAGATAATTTGAAATCAGTCACTTAAAATTAGGCAGCTGCATATAGGCAAGAGGGATTGTATCAGAACAAATGTGTCATCTTTCTTTTTTTTCACCAGTGACTAAGCTGCAAAGGGGTGTGTCCTAAACAAAGAACTATTATTTTTTGTCTTTTTGTGAAACACTTAACATCAGATAATATTTCACAAAAGCAACTCTAAATTTACTCCTTTCTTCTACTCTTCACCTTGCTTTGTATTAAAGGTATTACAGTTTCACTTGGAAAAAGAACTGAAAGTGATGCTTATGGTTTTGACCATTTATAATAAACAACGTAACCTGTTTTTGTTAATATATCGTTGTATTTCCAGCAGATTTCAGTGATGGTGTTCTGATTACTCAATGGCTGAAGTACATATCCAGTCTTCCAGGCTCTTCAGTTGAAATGCACTGTTACCAGAATGATACAAATGATGACTACAAATACTGGTACAGACAAATAACAGGAGAACAACCAGTGCTTATTGGGAGCTACATTGTTAACTCTGGCTCGAATGAGAAGGAGTTTGAGACTTCATAATGTCAGGTACAGAGAAAAATAAATGGACCCTGAAAGTGGATGTTAAGGAGGGGATTGATGCTATGTATCTGTGTGCTGCTAGTTTACACGGAATAAAGGGCATTCAATTATACAACAAAAACTCTTTGGATGGCAACCTGCAATCACACCTGCCTCGACCACAAATAAATGAACCCATCTATACAAACAAGTCAGTAGAACAAGAGAACTTGCGCAAACAGATTTCATTAATGACAAGTATAAACTCCTCCCTTCCACCAAAAACACCTTTGCGTCAAGATCTCGTTGATATTGTACAGTCAGTAGGGGGAGATACGACTATTTATTTAATCAAGTTTTTTCTCTCATTTCTTTAGCACAGTGTCATACACTCTCTCTTGTCACATTATTTTTTGCTGCATAACCATAGTTTTTGTACACTGTTTTAGAAGGATGTTTGAAGGTGCATTTGGACTCTGCATATTTTTCTTATTGTACATAGGTAAGATGCCCTTCAGTTATTACTCTTTATCATGTTTGTTATTGTCATTTCCTTTGAAACAGAATATCTCTCAAAGCCTATTTTTATTTCTTTATTTTTGTTCACAGGGATGGGGAGATGTGTGAACGTTCAACAAAACCTGACTCCCTTATTATTTAACAAGAATGATATGGCAGAGATAACGTGTATATATGATGACAGTGGCAAGCCAAACATGTTATGGTATCAGCAGAAGGATACAGCCATGGCCTTAATCGTGTTAAGTTATGGTGCTGGAAGTGACCATATCTATGAGGATGGATTTAAAGGCCGGTTTGAACTGAAAAGAACAGAAACACTGAATGGAGCTCTGAAAATCTCTGATCTCAGTCAGTCAGACTCTGCTGTTTATTACTGTGCTGTCAGTATGCACACTGCTGTAGTCTTTATTGCCTGCGTGACTAAAAACCAAACCACCAGACAAACAGGAAATACACAAAAAGGCAGTCTAACGTTTGTGAGATTCAGTTGTGACAGTAATGAAAAGACTTGTTGCAGCATTTAATTTCTACATGGAAAAAAAACAATGTGTACGTCCTATCAGTGTTTAATAGAAAACACAATCAGATATAAGCTTTGCTCCAAAACTGAGTACAGAACCTACCCAGACAACCTTTTAAAGCATCATGTGTTCTGGCCAACTTAACGTATCCTTCACAGATAATGCAATACCAGAATGCATTGCAACAATATCTGTGAAACATCCAAGATGTGGATGGAGTAAAGAGAAATGTTGCCAGTAATACTTATATTTGATGCAACATATCAATACATTAATTAAGCAATATATCACCCTAGCAAGAGAGTTCTTGCAGCCTACTATAGGTAATCATATACAGCAGGTAATATACATAAACTAACATTTTAGAGTGTTGATGACTACTTTTTTTTGTTTGTTTTGTTTATGCTCCATCAACAAAAATAGTTCAATTCATATCCACAGTGAAATATTATGTTGTGCTGTGCATCTCCAAGCAACACACAGTAGTGGCGTTCTGAATGAACAAATTGGTTGAGTGAATGATTCACTGATTCACTGATTCACTCATAAAGGCGTGTGGACATTACGTATTTTGACTTCAAAAATGGTGACATTTACCATAAGGCAATGACTTTGTACCTACTTATAATTTGCACCCACAATAATTGTGTAAAAATATATTTGCCATGGTTTCCAATTTACCTGTAAGTAAGTTTACCCTGCTATAGTATACAACCACGTTCCAAACGTCATTGTGAAAAAGGGCCCATATTTAAGGGTGTGCTATTTTTAATCACATTACAATATTCACTTAAAACATGCTGATGTTGAACTCCACTAGTATCCGTTGTGAATCATGCACTGTTTTTGCTGTGAGCCGAGTTGCTGTCTTTATTTGAAATCAATCTCTTAAAAGAAGGCAGTTGCTTATGTAGACAAGAGCTTTTGGAACAGATCAAAAGTGCCCTCTTTTTTTCCACCAATGACTAAGCAACAAAGGGGTGTGGCTTCATAATATATGAAGTACTATTTTTTTTTTCTTTTGGAATTAACTTAACATTTGAGAACATTTCACAAAAAGCAACTCTAAATGGACTCATTTCTTCTCCTATTCACATTGCTTTGTCTAAAAGGTATTACATTTTAACTTGAAATAAGAACTGACAGTGATCTTCATGGTTTAGAATAAATGTACTGTAGATTTCTAATGAAAAACATATCCTGTTCATTATTATATCTTTGTATTTCCAGCAGATTTCAGTGATGGCGTTCTAATCACTCAATGGCCGAAGTACATATCCAGTCTTCCAGGCTCTTCAGTTGAAATGCACTGTTACCAGAATGATACAAACTATGACTACAAATACTGGTACAGACAAATAAAAGGAGAGCTAGTGTTTGTTGGGAGCTACATTGTTAACTCTGGCTCAGTTGAGAAGGATTTTGAAAGCGGCTTTACAGTGTCAAGTACAGAGAAGAAGAAATGGACCCTGAAAGTGAATATTACAGACGGGATTGATGCTGTGTATCTGTGTGCTGCTAGTTTACACAGTGAATAAATGCTAATAAATTGTACAACAAAAACCCTTTGGGATGGCAACCTGCAATCACACCTGCCTCAACCACAAATAAATAAACCCATATCTTTACAGACAAGTCAGCAGAACCTTACAACTCGCAATTACAACTGCATTAATCATGTTACACTCCTCCCTTCCACCAAAAACACTTTCACACAAAGGTCTGGTTGATATGATACAGTCAGTAGGGGGAGATGTGACTGTCTATTTTAATGTACAGGTATTCCTCTCTTTCTCTGTCTATACTAAAGTCTTGTACTCTCTCTCACTTATCAGATTATTTTTGCTGTGTGCATGACCAGAGTATTTTTAACGCTGTTGTAGAAGGATGTTTAGAGCTGCGTATGGACTGTGCATTTATTTCTTATTATATATAGGTAAGATGTCCTTTGA
>NW_015514790.1:0-1548 GCF_001515645.1 Sinocyclocheilus grahami | reverse complement strand
TCAGACTCTGCTGTTTATTACTGTGCTGTCAGTATGCACAGTGCTCTAGTCTTTATTACCTGCCTGACTAAAAACCAAACCACCAGACAAACAGGAAATGCAATACATACAAAAGAGGAATCTAACTTCTGTGAGTTTCTTTCAGGTTTTAATTTCTACAAAAAACAAAGATTTTTGTACTTTCTATCAGTTTTTAATAGAAAACACAATCAGATATTGGCTTTCCTCCAAAACTAGTAAAAACCTACCTAGACAACCTTTTAAGGCATCATGTGTGCTGGCCAAATTTTACAGTAACACATGCTTCACAGATAAAGCAATACCAGGATGCGTTGCAACAATATCTGTGAAGCATCCAAGATGGTGGATACAATCGAGAGATATATTGCCAATAAATACTTACATTTCTTGCAACAAAAACAGCTCCAGTCAAATCCACAGCAAAATATTATGTTGTGTTGTGCATCTCCATGCAACACATAGTAATAGGTTCTGAATGAATGAATTGGTTGAGCGAATGATTATATATAATGAGCCAGGCAAAAATAGCTTGAGTTCCAGTGATTGCCCTGCATTTTCATGTATGGAAAACATCAGAACTGACTTTTTGAAAATAACTTTACGCCGATTTTCACTGTAATAAATATTACAAATTTGGGGATATTTTTTTGTAGTCCTTCAGGGAAATGTGCCACACCTGTGACCTTAGCTTGTGTGTTCAGCCGAGTGGTAAAATACATTTTCACAAAAGACTGACATTTAAATTGATTTATGATGAAAAATGGTAAAATTTACCCAAACGTGATGACTTTGCGCCTGTTAATAATGATTATGTTAGTAATGATTTGTACTTTGTAAAATTTGTCATTTGTAATAGTGAAAAAAATAAATAAATTAGACATGGTTTCCCCATTTACCTGTATGTACGTTTACCATGCTATAGTATACAACCACATTTGCAACAAATGAAAAGGATCCAGATTTATGTGTGTGTTGTTTTTATTCTCACTACAGTATTAGCTTTGCAACAAGCTATTGTTAAACTTCACTAGTATCCGTTGAATCGTGCAGTGTTTGTTGTGGTGAGCTGAGTTGCTGTCCTTATTTGAAATCAGTCACTTAAAAGAAGTCAGCTGCTGATGTAGGCAAGAGCTTTTGGAGCAGAACAAAAGTGTCCTCTTTTTTTCCACCAATGGCTAAGCAACAAAGGGGTGTGGCTTCATAATACAGTATATGAACTACTATTTTTATTATTTTTTTGTAATTAACTGAACATCAGAGAACATTTCACAAAAAGCAACTCTAAATGGACTCCTTTCTTCTCCTATTCACATTGCTTTGTCTAAAAGGTATTCAATTTTAACTTGGAATAAGAAATGACAGTACTCGTGGTTTTGAGTAAATGTCAATTTAAAATGAAAAATATTTCCTGTTTTTGTTTATATATCTTTGTATTTCCAGCTGTTTTTAGTGATGGTGTTCTGATCACTCAATGGCCGAAGCACATATCCAGTCTTCCAGGCTCTTCAGTTGAAATGCACTGTTACC
>NW_015514789.1:4577-5695 GCF_001515645.1 Sinocyclocheilus grahami | reverse complement strand
TTAAAGTAAAACTTTTGTTGAAACTGATATAAAGGTCTTTCAAAGCCGTTTGAAACCAACATGAATACAACATTACGTTTCCAAGAAGTAGATTTTTCATGTTCGTCATCTCTCTTAATCACAGTTTTCACACCCTGCTTAAAAGTAACCCTCCTGCTTCAGTTCCTGCGTTAATAGGCTCATTCCTATTAATAACTTCGCTTAGTTCTGATCCAGAACCGGACATGATCTGAGTCACAAATCTCTGCCATAAGACATGGTGTTCCAGTGACGTCATTCTGTCTCTCACCTTCACAGAAGTCACAGACCAGGGTGGCCGGCGGGATTTGAAAGCAGTGCCGTTCATCAGCTACCTGTCAGGCCTGCTGAAGACGCAGCTGCTGTCTGATGACCTGGTGGCCGGTGTGGAGATCCGGTGCCAGGAGAAGGGCACCTGCCCGGCTGCCTGTCACCTGTGCAGACAAGCAGGCCGTGAGACGCCCAGCCCGACGCCAGTCCTCCTGGAAGTCAGCCGCATCGTGCCCCTGTACAGCCTGGTGCAGGATAACATCACTAAAGAGGTAAATTTCACTCTTATAAATAATAGTTCATATCAAAATCGAAAAGGGGTTTCCAGTCTGTTTCCCCACAAATGATCATTTTGAATGATTTAGAAATGCATATAGACTATACCGTTCAAAAGTTTGGGGTTGGTAAGATTTGTATTTATTTATTTTTAAAGAAGACTCTAATGAAAAATGTATAGAGTAAAAACAGTAATATTGCGAAATATTTTTATAATGTGAATTTATTGTCAAATGTTATTTATTCCTGTGATCAAATCTTAATTTTCAGCATTATTCCTCCAGTCTTCATCGTCACATGATCCTTCAGAAATCATTCTAATATGCTGATTTTCTTGAGCAGCATTTATTGTCAATGTTGGAAACAGTTGGGACGCATTCCGCTGCTCCAGACACGCCAGTAGATGGCAGGAGTGATTTTCATTATGATGAAGCTGGCTTTCTCTTTCTGGAAGGATGTTACGAACTGAGAAGACTGAGCTTAGATGGAGAAAATGCGACATGAACTATTATATATTAAAGGGGTCATATGATGCAATTTCAAGTTTTCCTTTC
>NW_015514789.1:1511-3139 GCF_001515645.1 Sinocyclocheilus grahami | reverse complement strand
CGAGCCAGGACTTCTTGCGGTCGCAGCCTCCTGTCAATTAGCGTAACAGACACAAAGACCTACAGAGACAATGCTGTCATCTTCACCTGAATCCAAAACACAGCTCCTTGCAGCAGAAATGAGAACGATTCATGATCAGGACTTTATAGAGAACTAGCTTCGGGTCTAATGAGAAACAAACAGTTATGTTTTTGCGTAAGCTGTCCTTTGTTTTGAAGTCTCACTAGTTTCATAAAGCAAGTTTTAACATCCAAATTCATTTTTGTAGATATTTCAACCTGCTTTTGATGCAACCATCAAAACTTTACATCAGTCAGTTTGCAAAGGGAAAATGACATGGATGGAGTTTATGAGTTTTGAGAATGTGTTTTAACCTTAATTTTATTTTTTGACATTTTGATGCATGGGTCAGAAGGTTTAAGGAATTGTTAAAGAAAAAAAAATATATAGATAAAAAATAAAAAATGGGCAAGGCGGCACACAATGTATATTTTGTGTCCTTCTTGCCTGATTGAGCTTCATTTTCAGTCAAGGAAATATGGTTATGATCTGAAATTATCAGTTCATTTCCTTAAAAACACTGTACCGGAACACAGGCCTGAAAAGGATAAAAAGCGAAATTCGCAGAGCTTTTCATGTGACAGTTTTCATCCTGTTTTCATCATGGTCCCCCCCCTTCACAATGCAGCTACACACACTCACACATACACACTCATGCATTCTACTTTATATATTTGTGCAAGTAGGGAACTCATCAGTCATTTTAAGATTAAGGAGGAACTCTTAGGACACAGAGAAGAGAAGAAATGTTCTTTCCAGCCATTTTCTCATACATCTGGCAATACGTTTCTAATGCATCTCTAATCTCCAGTCAAACATACCTTTAAAGTTGTCATGAAATGGAAATTCAGCCCATCTGTTTTCTTAATGCATGTTATTGATCTTATTGTGACAGATTTATCCCTTCATGCTTCATTTTATTTTATTTTTATTTTTTTGACCTTGTAATTTTTAATCAAAATGTCAACTGGACCTTCCAACATCAGACTTCTCTCTGGTGACATATGTCAGGCGTCTCCAATCATTTAGTCTGCTTTAACCCATCCATCCACAATACACTGCAAACACGCAGTTATTTTTGTTACATTTTTGTTACATCTACATTTTGTTTTCCTTTTTCAATAAGCTGCTACACTGAGATGTACATCACAATATGGAAGAAGAGGTCTGTCGCGACTTCCTTTTTGTTGCAACTTTATTCCGAACCATACTTTACGCAATGAACCGAATACAGATGCTTCTGGCAACATGCGCTCAAAGTGATTTTTGTACTTCCAAATGCGCTGCATCATCGATTAAGCTCTGACACAAGCATGTGTTATATTCTAAGCATTGCCACACGGGGCACTATAGCAAGGAAAACAGTAAACTCAAGACCACACACATGCAAAGCATTGGTCAAACACACATGTCTGCGTATTGTTGTACAGTATGTTTCTGGTCATAGTTATGCATGTTTAACAGTTCTTGCATACTGACTTGCATGTTGACAAATAGGCTATTTAAAGTTGAAATTAAATCAAAATTCACCCTAAGGCAGTTTATATATGTTATTGTGAACAATTTAT
>NW_015514789.1:0-663 GCF_001515645.1 Sinocyclocheilus grahami | reverse complement strand
TCAGCCGGTTTGCTGCGTTTCAACAATGTGCACTTTATTTGAATTCTTTGTGTCCCCTTATGAACCCTGGATTCAATCGAAGTCATAGCTCTCTTCCTGGAAGATGGTGATAGGTGTTCCTAGAAATAGGGACATTTCCTTCACTACATTAGGCTGAATGATCGGAATGACCTGTTTGCTGAGGTTTTGGGTCATCGGGTGAATCAATTCCTCTGGCCAGCTGGCTAATGTTTGCACATATCAGACGCTGATTGGGGACAGTAACAGGGTGAGCTCAGATGAGTTACAACAGATAACAGCATTTGGAAGTCATGATTGCCCCACGTCTTGTCATTGAGAATGGGTTTCTCTGAGGTCGAGAGGGTTAAGAGGTTTTGTTGAACTCGGAGACAGTTTCGAAAAAGAAAGTAAACATCTGTCGTGAACAGTTTCTGTGCTATAGTGCACAACCCACTTCAATTCTTCAGAAAGCTTGATTTTGAATTGATTGAACCGGTGTGACGCAGTAAGTATTTGAGTAAATGTAATTAGTTACCGTACTTAAGTATCTTTTTTGGCTTTTTTACTGAGTATCAAAGATATTAGCAACTTTTACTTTCTACTTGACCACATTTTTGAAAAAAAAAAAGTATATATACTCTTTTCTTCATTACATTTATGATG
>NW_015514788.1:4842-5705 GCF_001515645.1 Sinocyclocheilus grahami | reverse complement strand
TCTCTCTCTCTCACACACACACACACACACACACACAATTTTCCAATTTCCATAAATGTGTCACGTCGAGCAAACGTGATCTAGATATCACAAGCTCCATTCTGAACACTGACTCATTGAGCTGTCACAGCTTTGCAAATAATAACTACTATCACCAAAACTTGTTACACTGCAAAAAAATTATTTTCTTCTATTTTCTATTTTTGTCTAGTTTTCCAGCACAAATATCTAAACATTAAATCAATATGCATTTACCTGAGAAGCAAAATTACTTTACATCAAGTCGTTTTGTCCTGAAAAATGCATCAAAATTAAATGAGTTTTTACTTAAAACAAGAATAAAATAATCTGTTTATAATTTTTTGTTTTTTTTTTATGTTCATATAGCTTTTATTACATTTTATTTATTAATTTTAGTTTTTTTATATTTTCAGTTTAAAGTAGTTTTGTTGTTTTTCTGTCATTGTATAATTTTTTAATTTTGTAAATATGTATATATTGTTTTTATACATTTTTATTTGTTTAGTTTTAGTTATTTTTATATTTTTCCAGTACTAACGTCTAAACATTCTTAAATCAATATGCATTTACTTAAGAAGCTAAATGAGTTTATATTAAGTTGCTTTGTCCTGAAAAATTAAGCGAGTTTCAGCTTTGAACATGAAAAAAATATCAAGAGAAATAATCTTGGTTTCCCTTTGAATTTAGTTGATTTCTCTGACCCCGTTGGCAGATATTTTTTCTTGTTTTAAGGAAAAACTAACAGAATTTTGACACATATTTCAGAAAAAGAAAATACTTCTTATCTTATACTATCTTTTTTTATTTTATTCATTATTGATTTTTTCCACGCTGTTCTATTA
>NW_015514788.1:3209-4228 GCF_001515645.1 Sinocyclocheilus grahami | reverse complement strand
AAATAAATGCAGCCTTGGTGAGCAGAAGAGACTTATTTCTATCCATCCATCCATCAAAACTTTACATATCTCTCTATTTTTTACTATAAACTGCACAAGGCCTACAGAACATTTAAACTTTGTAAAGCTGTTTTAAACGCTCAGTAAAGATTTGTCAAGCTGGCATTTAAAGTTAGTCTTGAACATCCGGAGCATTTTATTCCATCATAAATGAACCGTTCAAATGCAAAACGGCAAAGACTGAAAATAGACTCCGGGCTTTGAAACTAAACACGAGGGCAAAAGTGAAGGAGAGAAGAAACTTTACAGAGGAATGAAGCTGTTGATTTGCCCTTCAGCTCAGTCATCTGGAGACTGGCGTCGGTAATTACGTAAACGCGGTTCAGATGTTTGTTGGGAACCTCTAATCCGTCGTCTTCCTCCACATCCCTGGTTTTAATTATCTCTGGCGCTCTCATCGATGCTTCCTAAACTGACATCAATACCACGCATCTCGGGCTCCGCCACACCTGGCCTGTTGCTGTGGAGATGCAACCTGTGACAACAGAGGCCCTCGTGTCGTAGTTCTCCTGATTGGATATTGACTAGGCTTTTGTGACACATAATAGGATCAAAGCTTTTGTGCAGCTTCAGATCACCTTTTATTTACAAGCTCTTTTTATTCATGGAGGATCTGCTGCCGACGGATCAGACGGAAAAGCAGAGATCATGCGAGTCCAGAGCTGCACACACACAAAACACCGTGAGAGCAGAGCATTTTTGATTTATGGAGGAAAACGGGATGTTTGCTGAAGTCTGATGCTTCACAGAAGTTTCTCCTGAGAAAAACATCAGCATTTCATAAATCTTTCACAAATGTCTCACATAGGGCCTGCAAACAAACAAACTAAAAAATAGCCATTCAATCTGAAACATTTACAGTACTGGTAAAAAGTTTTGAATAATTAAGATTTTTAATGTTTTGCTCACCAAGGCTGATCAAAAATATGTGAAATATTATTAGAATATAAAACAGCTGT
>NW_015514788.1:2997-3199 GCF_001515645.1 Sinocyclocheilus grahami | reverse complement strand
CAGTCTTCAGTGTCACATGATCTTCAGAAATCAGTATAATATTCACAAGGTATTTTAAATTTAAATTCATGTTTTTTCATATTTTTTATTGTATTTTCTTCTGGTAGTGTACATGACATGTTAATTAAATGATATTGTCCCCATTTAAATAAATAAATGAACTCAAACACAAACTGTGCTCAATTAAGACATCAAATTCTGC
>NW_015514788.1:0-1515 GCF_001515645.1 Sinocyclocheilus grahami | reverse complement strand
CCCCCCACATCCCATTTTAAATGATTTGCTACCAACCCTCTCATCCAATTTGCTATTCAGAGGTGCTTAACACCATTATCTCAATTAATACATGTGCTGCTAATGCGTCTTCTGTTGGACTCAAACATATTGAGAGGAGAATGAAGCGGAGGCGAGCTGGTCTACAGGACTGTGCTTTATTTAGAGTCTAAGCAGAATATCACCGTCTAGAGCTACAGAGATCATGAGCAGGGAGGGAAACCCAGACTATCTTACAGCTCTGATTCAAACAGAACAGCATGAGCAAAAGGCTTGTGTCTCTTCAAGTAAACGTGTTTCTTTCAAAGATTCGAAAGAGATTTCATTGCAACTCAACAGAGGTTTTTGTGTACATGGATGGACCGCCGTCCTGATGCATCGAACGAAAGATTAGAAAAGCATGACAGAATTTCAAAAAGAAGCTGCGAATGTCGTAGTCTCTCTGCTGGAAAAGTCCGGTGTGGAATCATGGGAAAAAAGCATTTGTGTCCACTTCCCCGTGTCAATTTGGTCCGAACAGCTTCAGACAGAAAACGAGAGATGTGAGCATCTTCACACTTCATTCATGCTTATTTATTAACAGCTCAAAGGAATAATTCACTCAAACGCTGTCATTATTTTCTCACGCTCACAAACCTGTATTATATTCTTTCTTTTGCTGAACACAAAAGGTTGTTTTCCATTTGTGTTCCAATGAAGAAAAAAACAGCTTATGGGTTTGGAACACGTACTATTTTTGGGGTGAACTGTTCCTTTAAGATGATTATCACATTGAAATGTCCCCTCGTTAATATTCTTTGTATGGAAGTCCAATTCTGCCAAGGAATACATTTATAAAAATCATAACTGTGACTTTTATCTCACAATTCTGAGTTTTTTTTCTTGTAAATGTGAGTTTATATCAGAATTCTTTTGTCTCAAAATTGTCTCGGGATTTTGAGTATATCTCATAATTCTGACTTTTTTCCTGTAATTGTGAGTTTATATCTCATAATTCTGACTTTTGTCTCGCAACTTTGAGTTTATCTCATAATTATTACTTTTTTCTTAATTTTGAGTTTATCTCATAATTCTGACTTTTGTCTCACAGTTTTGAGTTTCTCATAATTCTGACTTTTTTCCTGTAATTTTTAGTTTATATCTCACTATTCTGACTTTTTCTCATAATTGTGGGTTAATATCTCATAATTATTTTGTCTTGTAACTTTGAGTAATAATTCTGACTTCTGTCTCATAATTTTGAGTTTATTTCATAATTCTTACTTTTTTTATTAATTGTGCGTTTATATCTCATAATTCTGACTTTTATCTCATAATTTTGAGTTTAAATCTCACTATTCTGACTTTTTTCTCATAATTGTGTTTATATCTCATAATTCCAACTCTCATACAATTTATTCTCATAAAAATGTCTTGTAATTGTGAGTTTACATCTCATAATTCTGACTTTTGTCTCATAACTGTAAGTGCATATCTAATATTTCTTCCCCTGTAATT
>NW_015514787.1:3824-5267 GCF_001515645.1 Sinocyclocheilus grahami | reverse complement strand
ATGAGTCACTGTATAGATTTACTAAAATAGGTGCTAAAAGGGGAGTGAAAGCTTTATAGAATTCAACTGTAAAGCCGTCAGGGCCAGGAGACTTTCCAGATTTCATGGATTTAATCGATACCTGTATCTCGAATTCTGTAACTGGGTCGCCTAAAGTCTTAGCAATGTTTTCATCAATTATGGGATACTCAAGAGAGTTAAGAAGATCTAAATTTACAGTACTGTTTGAAGAGCTTTCTGAAGTG
Source organism: Sinocyclocheilus grahami (assembly GCF_001515645.1). Lineage (NCBI taxonomy): Eukaryota > Metazoa > Chordata > Actinopteri > Cypriniformes > Cyprinidae > Sinocyclocheilus > Sinocyclocheilus grahami. The sequence continues at coordinate 5,022 of NW_015514787.1, read as the reverse complement.
TACAGTCTAGCATAACAGTCTGAGAACACCAGGTTGATTCCAGCTGGTTCTGTAACTAATTCACCTGTCTGAGACCTGATGCTCAAAATCCATCTAGAAGACCCGCTGATCATCCTTGAAATGCCAGACCACCTACCAAGTGTAATCTGGCTGATTTCACAGACTGAATGAACTAAGTGTCGTGATTACAGTATTTGCAGTATTCACAGTTAGTATTCGATAGTTAGTTTGATAGCTGTTCTGATGGTTTATCCAGACTCAGCGTAACTATGAGGGTGAACAGTGAAGCTCTGCTGTGTGTTTCTGTGTTTGAGATCGTTTCTAGGAGTCTGTGTTCAGTTCGTATAGCTGGAGTCTGACCCGAAAGGAGACATTTTTTTCCCTGTGTGTCTGTGTGAAGTGTAAGATAATTATGACCTGCAGCAGTACACTAGTAGTACACAGCAGTTCACTCACATGTAGCTCTACTGCAGTTTAAGAGCATTTAACTGGTTTTCATTGTGAAGTACAGCAGCTCAACACAGTGAAACATGGAAAGAATGTGCAGAAATGATCCATGAATATGTTCTTAATCTTACTGCTTCTGATATTAATATTTACTTTAATAAAAATGTTTTGCTGTAATAGTCAATAACTGGTGACTTTGAAACCACTGCAGAAAGATGTTAATCTTCAGAACCAGTTAAACCACAACCATTTCAGGAAAACAAATGAAATATAGACACAATATTTAATAAAAGCTGTCTGCTGATGCTGAGTAATAGTTTCTCTCTCAAAGAGTTAAGAGCGTATGACAAATACTGTTTGAGAATCACATACACACTGATGGTAAAATGAGAAACCGTGATTTCACACCATGTGACAACAGTATTAGAATCTGCAGTTTTCTGTGATTCACTGACAAAGACTCACTTGATCATCTGTTTGAACACGACATGAAGAGCTTTAAATAAAACCATCAAAACACCTTCAGCACAGCATTAAAGAAGCACAAAGTGACCAATGACACATCATAAGACGACTCTCGTACATGAAAACAACTAGAGAAAGTTGAAACACTGACCTCAGTGTTTGTACATCTGTCTTTGTCTTCCTCTGAAGTGTTGTGCTGAACAGCAGCTCTGAAATTTATTTCAATTCTACCAGAAAGAGATGTGAGAATGAGAAGAATGACAGTCAGTCATCTAAACTCTCATCT
>NW_015514787.1:2096-2610 GCF_001515645.1 Sinocyclocheilus grahami | reverse complement strand
GTTGCCAGGTTCCACAACAAAACCCGTTCAATTGCTACTCAAAACTAGCCCAGTCGTGTTCCAGGCGGAAAAATACATAAAATACACATTTTTGTCTGGGTTCTCCTGGTAAAATACGCACTCCAGGGGCTAAATATCAGATCACAGAGAACGAGGCAGAAAGCACTGGAGTATTGCTCTTGCCATTGTACTACTCTTTGAAATGACAGGAGGGCGACTCAGTGTAATTGTCCTCTAAACCAGAGGTCCCCAACCACCGGGCCGCAACCCCCTACCGAACCACCGGGCCGCGACCCCCTACCCTGAAAATCCCTGAAATATCCCTGAAAATGTTTGTTTTTATTACACTTCGCTAAACCCACACTATAAAAGAATCAAAGAATCATTTAAAACCCAGTAAACCTTGATATTATTATTTGTCATTAGAAAAAAATACATTATGGATATGCAACAATTTCTTAAATATTTTCAATTTTATTAATCATTGTCCTTTTCTTTCATTAATCAGACGATT
>NW_015514787.1:0-405 GCF_001515645.1 Sinocyclocheilus grahami | reverse complement strand
CAAAATGCTTTCTTTGTGTCCAGATTTGACTGTAATGACAAAAAAACAACACTTCAAAAAGTAGACTTTAATAATGTCTAAACATATATCCAAATGCATTATCTAATTCAAGTAATTATGATTGAAAACAATGTTCTAAGCAACTAGGGAATACACAGCCTTATTTATATATGAGGCTATTCAGCCATCAAACAAACAATCCCTACTGCCTCTGTAGTGACGGAACATGGTAATACACTATTTACAATGAAATCAAAGGGCAGCACACTTTCAAACAAATGACAAAAAAAAGAGATGAGGGCAAATCAAAAGACGGATAAAAAAAGAAAAGAAACATACAAGAACAGAAATCACTCTACACCAGAACACAACACCAAGCTAAGTTTTTCTAAACAGATTCACTAT
>NW_015514786.1:5133-5700 GCF_001515645.1 Sinocyclocheilus grahami | reverse complement strand
AAAAAAAAATCGCTGGGAAACTTGACTTCCACTTCCACAAAGTCTCCCGCCAAACACCCAGAAGTAAGTAGCACGTGCAGTCACATTTTAGACGCAATCCTCCGGTAAATTTTCATAATGAAATCTCTTGACCGTGCCGATAATCTACAAAAATTCAAATTATTCAACTAATACAATGTCCAAAGCCCATGCAAGTTACTTCTCCGTTACTGCTATTAAATAATGCATGCATTTCATTTACACCTAAAAATGTAACATTATATTCTAGGAAATGCCTTGCAATAAAATACTTAAATGTAAATTTCACAAAACAGTAACGGTACTGTAACAGTACATTAGGTAACGTTACTTGAAGAATACCATTTCACTTACTTGTAAACTCAATGTTAGTGCTCTTGCATATATCAAAGTACTGTTAAAGTATATTACTGTACCGTACAAAAGCTTTACTATTGCACATAGAAATGCATTTACTGTAACGTTACCTCTCTTTTGCATTGACTGCTTTCTCTCCGAATAGCTTCGCATGTCCAGCTACAGTTTGAGACTTGACGGGTTTTGGTGGCG
>NW_015514786.1:2149-2574 GCF_001515645.1 Sinocyclocheilus grahami | reverse complement strand
ATGTAAAGTAATGAAAAGTGACAAAAATGACTGTTACTTAGATAATTATTTACAGCTGATAGAGACCATTTTTTTACACATTTAATCAAAAATACACCATGAAGACTTAAAATAAGAGATTTATTAAATAGACACGCCGCATTGAGATCCGCTGTAAGAATGTATTTGATGTAATATGTGAGAGAAGGCAGCATATTTGTTTGAAAATGATGTGATGGACTAGAAAGATTATGTTTTATTTAATTTTCCTTTTGCGGCAGCAGGGTGCAGTGTTGGCATATTTAACATCCCCTCAACAAATTGACACGACCTCACGCAGTAGATGGTCATATTTGTAATATTGTGATCCAGTGATACTTAGACCACATTGAAAATCATTATTTCAACGGAACTGAAAGTTTTAGGATATAGAAACATTTAAAAAA
>NW_015514786.1:0-1479 GCF_001515645.1 Sinocyclocheilus grahami | reverse complement strand
GTAAGTGAATTAGTAACAATCATGTGATCTCCTTCTACTTTGACTCAAACTGTCATGCAGGTATAATATTTGCGATTTGAAAAAATGTATGAAATTAGACAAAATGCAGAATAGAGGCATCTTTTAGTGGTCTTGTATTTGGAGAGTAGACTGTATGGATATGAATTTGCATATGCAATACAGAAACATCAGGATTACAAAATGAGGGTTAGACGCTGTGACTGTTAATTTGTCAAAAATCATACTGTATGTCTGTGAATTTGGGGATCTTGCCCAAATCTCCTAAACTGTTTCTGGAAATACAGGCATTGTTGTGTTTCCTCATCAATTGCAGAGGTGTTCCTGGGAATTATTACGACTCCTGCTCTCTTGACAACTGTGTTGTGTTTCTGTGGGAGGAAGAGGTGTAGGCTTCTTCATCAAGTCAGTAATCATCTTCAGGATTTCCGGTGTGTTCGGTAGCACTGATTATTAAATCTGACAGACTGAAGTATAATAGCATGACTCGGTAGCAAGCTGTACTTTAAACTGAACACTTTCTCAGCTACACGCTCTCATTTGTTTGGACAGGATCATTTCCAGACTCTCTCATTAAGTCGCCTGCGGTGCTTATGACTCCTCATTCTCACTATTCTTAGAGTCTAAGGTGTTTATCTGTCATGATGCATTGAATGTTTCCTAGTCTCATCTAATAGAAAGCACTTTGTGTCTTTATCTAACCTTGACACTTTCACACAGATAACCTCCGTGCCGCACATTTTAGCACACAAACCTGTAATGCTCCATTTGACAAATTAATAATCGATCCAATTAGGTGATTAGTGTGTGTGGGAAAAGCGCATTCAAATACAAAAACAGTCCACAGAGCTCTTTGGCATATGGATATGAAAACTCTCATAACCTTTACAACAGGTAAAAATAACACACACCATGAGTCATTATTTATAGTCTGAATCACAGGCTTTCGCATCATATGTTTCTGCTTAGATGTTAAAGATTGCATTTATTCTTTATATAAATCTTGGCGATTTAATGACTTAAATAAACAGTATTAGAAGATCCGAGGATTTTCCGAATGTTACAAGGAAATTATGTTGTGCTTTTACTCTGTGCTGCACAGTGTACAAGCCTAAATGCTGCACGATCTATCATACATGGTCTTTAGAGACAAAGACTTAATGTAATTAATTACTACGACATAACTAAGAAATTAATAGGGCATAATGACTTCGTTGTTTTAAAATCAGAATTATGCTTTAAAAAAAATATTTTTTTTAATGGGCCAGATATAGATGATTGACATGGCATATAACATTTATATTTTCTCTGGCACAGACATTTTGCAGTTCTGTGTTGTTTTGTTTTTTGAGTTTTCTTTTCCTGTTTGCCCTTATTTGGGTTTGTTCCGGTCCTAGTTTAGTTCATCTGGGGCAGGTTCAAGCTCAAACCGGTGCGCAACGTTTTGCTACGGTTTCCGGG
>NW_015514785.1:4370-5701 GCF_001515645.1 Sinocyclocheilus grahami | reverse complement strand
GCAGTGCGAGTGCACAGTAGCTCACGCTGCACACAAGTGCATATCCTTTTGAGATACCAATTGTAATCAATTTTAATAAAACACAAGACTACATTATATAACTCTAACAGCAGGCTGTTTAATATCTGTTTTTCTCCGGTTGTCAGTCAGAATGACAGTTCTTGCGTGAACATAGGCCTATATATACCCAATTTATTATTCTTTCCTTTTTGTCTTAGTGTTTAAAATATTTATTTTGAAACTAATTAATTAATTAATTTCTTAATTAAACAAAAAAAAGACTTACTGGGTGAGCAGGGTAGGCTATGACAGCTGTCATATCATACCCTGCCATGCCCAGCTGATGCAAAGAATAGAATTTATATCTACACAGAAGAAAGCCCTGTCTAGACTCTGCCCCAGTATGAGTTGTGTCCAGCAATTCATTAGCCTGTTTGTTTGATGAAAAAATATTAAATGTAGTTGCAATAAATGCGTTAAGAATCCATACAACTGCAGCAGTGGAGGACTATTATTCTGCTGCATGAAACTGAGGAAGAACTGATGACGGCACGGTTTGATCTTCGGCTGTCCAATCAGCAGAAAGGGGCGTTTAATTCCCGCCCACATGTAGAAATCGAATATTCAAGCTGTTTATTCATCTTTCCACCCATGAACGAAAAACTAAAATTTAAGCTGAATTCTCTTTTTCGTTTTTTGGGGGGAAAAAATAAAAAAAACGAAAAAGGAGCCATTTTCTCATTTTTCTACTTTCAATATTAAATAAAAAAACTAATGATCGAATGATACACGGATTCATCAATTTTCTTCTTCTGTGCAGCTGCCTTTTCTCCATGCCCAGCTGACTACAGTGAGTATGCAGGTTGGCTAGGCAGTTACTCACCTCTTTCTTATTATTCTACATACTAACCTCCAATTTTTGGCTCATAATAGAGTGAAGACTGGTAATTAACCTAATTACACATTAAATACTGTTGAAGGGCTGAATATTTGACACTTTACGTAACGTAACCCTGCATAAGGAGGAGGGTCAATAGAACTGAGCCTGTAACTGTGCAATGAGACTAAATTGAATCAATGAGTCAATGTAGCCTAATCAAATGGAGAGGCAGACCAAATTAATGATATAATATTGACATAAAAATATTGACCCTAAGTGTTATTAGCACTTTATTATATGTGATTATTTAAATCATTATTTATTATAAACTTCAAAATGAAAATTAGCAATAGGTGTGGAAGATAGGATCTAATTCCTTTGATTCACCTGAACACGAGCAGAAATGGTGAAAAGCACAAGCAGACAAAGACAGAAAGTGGTAATATAGGGA
>NW_015514785.1:0-3086 GCF_001515645.1 Sinocyclocheilus grahami | reverse complement strand
GGCATCCGGCGTAAAACATGTGCCAAATCGGTTGTGCGGATCACTGATCCCTGATAAAAAAAGAGAGCAAGCCGAAGGGAGAGAGAGAGATTTATTTATATTAAATTATTTATTCAAAAATAATATTTAATCACTACACAACTTGGTCTCTGAGGGTTAATGATGAAGAAATTAGTATGCACTGTTATATACATTCAAACATGAATATGCCTCCCACTGAAAAGTGCCAAAAATCTGAAATGCAGATTACTTACTTCAAAACCAGGCATAAATCTATATCTATACCATATCAATCTATAGATCACTCTCAAATTAAACATCCAGAGGCTAAACTTCTACAGTACGTGCAAAGCTGATGTAGCCTCTGGCCCAAAATGACACCAACTTGTTTATTGACATCTAGTCATGCAAGTAATGCCTTTAGGGCTGTATTTAATTGCATTTCTGAATCATAGTTTCTCTGCGTATTACATCTGTCATTAGAAGCTATTTGTGCATATATATTAGCTGAGACAGACGGATGAAAGGTCAAACGAACATTGAAATAATTGTGTAAAAATTGCTCATAACATCCTGAACACTAGAAAATGCTTGCTGCCTGAAAAACATTTTCAAAAAATAAAGAAAAATACATAGCCTGAGTTATCATTACAATAGTCTTTCAGTCATCAAGTTCATGGTGTTGTCCAAGGTTTGTTTATTTTAGTCATCAATTTAACTAAATTTTAACTTGGTAATACAAGTGTTCCTAAACAAAATTATAGAGCACTTAAGAAAAAGGATCTATTTAAAGAGTTTGCCTTCTCCATATCTTGCTTCCATTCTATAGTTGCATTTTCATGTAAATGTACAGTGGATGCAGCTGAAGGGAAGGCTGATTTCAAAGGATAAAGCTTTAGTCAGCTTTTACGAGTTGAAATAGAACCAAGCTGCCATGCTGAATGGAAGAATTATGGCTGCTGTCATAAACTCATTCCAAAAAGACCAGTGCCACCTTATCCACAACTAAGATTACATGTTGAGAAACACATATATTATAAATACTTTTCTTTGTGTGTGCATATATTTATGTGCATGTTCGTGTGGGCATGTGTTTGTGGGTGGTTGACAGGGCACAGTTATTTAAATGTCCAGATTTTTGAAATGAACATCATTATGAGCATATGGTGTGACAGAATGGCTTCTCTCAGATTTACACTGAAATAAATGCAATGAAAACAAATTCCAATTTAGGCTGAAAATATCTTGAAGGAAGATACAGAGTTAAACACAAGTCAAGCTCTATCGACGCTAACTGTGGTCTGCTGTCAATTAGTGAAGAGGATAATGTCGACTCGCTAGTGTTGTCTAAAATCTTCCCATCCAATTACGAGACTTGGCTGGTCAGCAGCAATAAATCAACACAAATTGAAGATTCATGGATGAGTGTTTGAGAATTCAACTGTGTTAAAATGGGTTTCTCACAAGAGAAGAAAAAACTCTTGAGGATTATTAAGATAAATGAAAGAATAAGGCAGACATTAATTCACAATTATCCCTAACAGATGAGAGATTAAAAAACAAAACCTTTTCATATTTTTTGTATTCAAGCCTAATGAGTAAATACATATTTCTAGGTAGCAGGGCTGGGAGGAGTTAAAATATTATATTATCTCAATAGTCTTTTGATGATCACTACTGTGACTGTATATATTATGAATGAACCAACTATAATGTAATATTTTTAACTGTAATATATTTTAATAGATAATTTAGATAACGTATACTTTTGTAACTGCACACAACAGAAGATTTTCTGAAGAATGATGAAACCCACTGACATTCATTGCATGGGGAAAAAAAACAAGACATTTTTCTAAATATCTTCTGTCATGTTGAATTGAAATAAAGTCATACAGGTTTAGAAGGCCATAAGAATGAGTAAATAATAACAATTTTCATTTATGGATGTACTATCCCCCTTCAATGACCAAATAAATAAAAAATGATTTAAATCCATTGTGATATTCACATATTGCTAGTGTGAATATACACTATCTTGACCAGCCCTATGTACCATAGATAGCACAAAAAAGAAGACTGATGAATGTAGTTAGAGACCACAGACAGGCATTCCGCTGCTACCATGCGTAATGGAAAGAAAATAGCCAGACAATATCCCAGAGGAGACCATTTCTGGGGTTTCTACACCTCTCTGTCAGTGATTTCATTCTCTTTCATTCTCTCCCAACTTCTGTCATACACTGTCTTCTTACATTTCTGTGAAAAACACATGCGGTTTTCTTTTTGTCCGGCCATTTCATGTAATCTCTCCCACTTGCTTCCATTGTTTCCAGCCCAATTTCCCTCTCTTATCCTCCCACTCTCCTTTTCCATCCGTCACCTTCTCTCGTTATTTGCTCAGAAAGTGTATGGTGAAACGTAAAAGCAGAGACACGGCAAACAGAAGGTCTCTGGAGCAGCGCTTGTTCCACAACAAATATTCTGAGATCATTACCTTTGAGCCAGCTGCTCCACCAATTTTAAGTCACCAGTGACTGGGAAAAGGACGAGGTGCTTTGAAACTGCGCTTTCCAACTATTACAAGGTGTTTTCTGAAAATCCTCCCAAGTGGAATTGTCCGTCATCCATGCATTTTACTGCCTCCTACCAACTCTTTCAAATCCACCCAAGTAATTATGTCCCTTTCATCACATGTGCTTTTCTAATCCTGTTTTCTATTAAACTTACTGACATTTCATCTCATGTACTGGTGAACACCAGATGGTGCAAGTTGGCATATCTGACTGTATGAAAAAAAAGCACATTTAATAACTTAGATAATTCTTGCCATCATACCAGGGGTCTTCAACAGGGGGTCTGCTGCAGTACTGCTAGGGGTCTATTATTTTTTGCAAAAAAATGTGTTTAAAAAATATAACATTAAACTGACTTCAACCATAGGATTATAAAGCTAAAGTTTAACTTTTTTATTGTAAAGCTGAAATTGTTATGTACAAGTATAGGACCCTCCTCTTCAAGAATAATTAATTGATGTAAAATTTATATTATATTATATTATATTAATTATATTATATTATATTATA
>NW_015514784.1:4417-5701 GCF_001515645.1 Sinocyclocheilus grahami | reverse complement strand
AAAAAAAAAACTGTGAATAAAACAGTGTTTACTTCCCATGTGTTTAAAAGAACAAAATTCACTTCTGAGGGAGCTGGTGCAAAATGGAATAGGTAATGTTAAACAATCAATTATATGCTGGTTTGTGCATGCCTTCCAATTGAATATTAAAAAAATATTATCCACCTTTAGTGAGTGCATACATTTTTACGCAAATTTTCAAAATGTTATCCATACAGATACTTTTTGGGCAATATCACATTTTATTTATAAATTTCTCCAGATTAAGTTACATATTAAGTTATACTACATATAAAGTTTTCCATAATTTCAAAATAAATGTATACCTTCTTAATACTTGCCTATGCAGAGAACAAGGGAATCAGAAGAAAAACAAAGAACAAAAAATGCTTATAAATGTTTACAAAGGTACAATGTTTATCACCAATAAAGGATACCCCAAAACATTTGCATAACAATATTTGGATGGAAACCTAGCTAATGAGTGCTGAATATTTGACCTTTTTTACTGGACTGGTAAACCAAAAGTTGTTGGATTCGAGGCCCAAAAGGAGGGATTCCTAAACCATATTCACAACCATCAAAACAAGTGGCTGCTATATTCATCAGGATTCTGCAGACAGCTACTAAACCACCAGCATTTCCTTAAAAAGCAGCTTGGGACACACAAGAAAAAGGAGAAAAAGTTTAAGATAGGCACAGCTCTCTCATAAAAGGTATTTATCCTTTGTTAAGGAGGAGGAGGAAAAGGGAAATTCGTTCTTGTATCTTACTTCTTCACACGTCTAGAGGCAAGTTATGAAAATATGTCACTGTATCTCTACACACCAACAGAAAGAGATTTAATAGAAATGTCTGAGAAAAATCAAAACAGAGATTTTAAAGAATAAAGTGTGTGGCTTCTACTCTTAAGAATCTAGTACCAAAAAGGGTGTTTGCAATGGCAGAAGAACAAGGCATTCTTGGGTCAAACACAAGTCTCTTCCTAGTTTCAGCTGGGTGGAGTATTCCCTTGTAATCAAAACTATGAGACAGACTCCATATGGAAACATAAAATCTGTTACACCCTTTGTTTGTTGGTACAAACATGTTCTAATATACAGTAATTTGATATTAAAATGATGTTGCATCACAACTTAATTGAGTTTCAGCATAAAGTATAAACATAAAACTAAACAGTGTGTATTTCAGCAAAATGTGTGAACCGGTTCCGATTACACTTCAGCAGGTTTATCCAGTTATCACCATTAGCACAAAAACTTTCTCATTAACAGCTACATGATG
>NW_015514784.1:1852-2783 GCF_001515645.1 Sinocyclocheilus grahami | reverse complement strand
AAAAAAAAATCAATAAAGAGAAAAATACAGTTGCACAAACTGCCATCTAACAATGGAAAGAGAGTGAGATGTAAGAGAAAAAAGACATGACCCATAATTCCACAGTGAGACCTTTTAAAAACACTTCTGAATACTGGAAGCGGAGAGCGTGGGACTCGATTCCTCACGGCTTTTTAGATGTCTGCCAACAATGTGCTTCACATTGTGGAAGTCCCCAAGCTGTGCGATTTAAATAGTTTGAGGGATTGAAGATTAGTTTGTTGAGACGAGATCAATACAGCTCTCCCCAAGTGCACTGGTTTAGAAAGAGTCCCAGTCAGAGCCGTGCTCTTCTCAATGAACCCAGTAAACAGCTCTTTCTGCCGCAGAGCTCTACCATGCATTAAAAATAGCCAGCAGTCTCAGATGGAGAAAAATTATTGTGAAGTGCTTGGCTAGGATGCCGATATGCAAACAGAAGATTTTCTTGTTCACTGCTCTTTCGAAATGATACATTCAAGTTCAAAAGCATAAGTGTTATGTTTTTCACAGCAGTTGGTTGGTTTTCCTATTCTGATTAACACGTTAATGTTTTACTAAAGGCACCACACTTAAAATGTCCGATACGATTTCAGAATCGTTTCTGAGCGAGTTTGGAAATGTGATTTAACATTCATAGTGCTATAAGGCAAAACAATCCATTTGAACAATAAGCTACAATGAAAATTAATCAAAATGAAGCGCTTTTTATTTTAAAAAAATCTATATGAGCTAGGCTTGCAGCACATCTAAATTAGTTGTGGCATTTCATATTCCAATGAGTGTAAAAAAAAACATTTTTAATCAAAAAGATCAGGTCATAATTGAGTCTTGATAGAAAAACATTGAATGGTATCACATTAATAGTGAGACAAATATTGTCTGTCTGATATCCAAACAATGCTAACTTTTC
>NW_015514784.1:0-275 GCF_001515645.1 Sinocyclocheilus grahami | reverse complement strand
TTCATTCAAAATATTGCGGAAAAAGAGAACATCAATGCGGAGATATTGTTTATGTCAAAGCTGAAACCAAGCGGTTTACACAGAACGCGTATTATCACATTTTCTCGAGGGACATCTATCACTGTTGCACTCGCATCTCGCACAAGAGAGTCGCATGATTAGAAAGCCATGTGAAATTAATGTAAGATCAACTTTAAAAAAAACATGTCTCAAGACTTTATGGCGTTTTTCCCCATCCCACTGCATGTCATGTTTTTAAATGAAAAAGTACTCTT